>NC_060276.1:12980532-13164820 GCF_021613505.1 Equus quagga
TTTTTTTTTTTTTTATTAATGTTATGATGGATTACAAGCTTGTGAAATTTCAGTTGTACATTTTTGTTAGTCATGTTGTGGGTACACCTCTTCCCCCTCCGTACCCTCCCCCCACCCCCCCCTTTTCCCTGGTAACCCCCGATCGGATCTCCTTCTCAATATACTAATTTCCACCTATGAGTGGAGTCATATAGAGTTCGTCTTTCTCTGACTGACTTATTTCGCTTAACATAATGCCCTCGAGGTCCATCCACATTGTTGTGAATGGGCCAATTTCGTCTTTTTTTATGGCTGAGTAGTATTCCATTGTGTATATATACCACATCTTCTTTATCCAATCATCAGTTTCTGGGCATGTAGGCTGGTTCCACGTCTTGGCTATTGTAAATAATGCTGCGATGAACATAGGGGTGCAACGGACTCTTGAGATATCTGATATCAGGTTCTTAGGATAGATACCCAGTAATGGGATGGCTGGGTCATAGGGTATTTCTATTTTTAACTTTTTGAGAAATCTCCATACTGTTTTCCATAGTGGCTGTACCAGTTTGCATTCCCACCAACAGTGTATGAGGGTTCCTCTTTCTCCACAACCTCTCCAGCATTTGTCGCTCTTGGTTTTGGATGTTTTTGCCAATCTAACGGGGGTAAGGTGATATCTTAGTGTAGTTTTGATTTGCATTTCCCTGATGATTAGCGATGATGAACATCTTTTCATGTGTCTATTGGCCATATTCATATCTTCTTTTGAGAAATGTCTGTTCATGTCCTCTGCCCATTTTTTGATCGGGTTGTTTGTTTTTTTGTTGTTAAGCAGTGTGAGTTCTTTGTATATTATGGAGATTAACCCTTTGTCGGATAAGTGGCTTGTAAATATTTTTTCCCAATTAGTGAGCTGTTTTTTTGTTTCAATTCTGTTTTCCCTTGACTTGAAGAAGCTCTTTAGTCTGATGAAGTCCCATTTGTTTATTCTTTCTATTGTTTCCCTCAACTGAGGAGTTACAGTGTCCGAAAAGATTCTTTTGAAACTGATGTCAAAGAGTGTACTGCCTATATTCTCTTCCAAAAGACTTATTGTCTCAGGCCTAATCTTTAGGTCTTTGATCCATTTTGAGTTTATTTTGGTGTGTGGTGAAAAAGAATGGTCGATTTTCAATCTTTTGCATGTGGCTGTCCAGTTTTCCCAGCACCATTTGTTGAAGAGACTTTCTTTTCTCCATTGTAGGCCCTCTGCTCCTTTGTCAAAGATTAGCTGTCCATAGATGTGTGGTTTTATCTCTGGGCTTTCAATTCTGTTCCATTGATCTGTGGACCTGTTTTTGTACCAGTACCATGCTGTTTTGATCACTGTAGCTTTGTAGTATGTTTTGAAATCGGGGATTGTGATTCCGCCGGCTTTGTTTTTCTTGCTCAAGATTGCTTTAGCAATTCGTGGTCTTTTGTTCCCCCATATGAATTTTAGGATTGTTTGTTCAATTTCTGTGAAGAAAGTTCTGGGGATTCTGATTGGGATAGCATTGAATCTGTATATTGCTTTAGGTAGTATGGACATTTTAACTATGTTTATTCTTCCAATCCATGTGCAAGGAATGTCTTTCCATCTCTTTATGTCATCGTCAATTTCTTTCAAGAAAGTCTTGTAGTTTTCATTGTATAGATCCTTCACTTCCTTGGTTAAGTTTATCCCAAGGTATTTTATTCTTTTCGTTGCGATGGTGAATGGGATAGAGTTCTTGAGTTCTTTTTCTGTTAGTTTATTGTTAGTGTATAGAAATGCTACTGATTTATGCACGTTAATTTTATACCCTGCATAGACCACACTCTTAACTACTCCTGCACTGCCCTTTGGCACCCACGACTTTGTCAGTATACTCATCCATCTCTCTGTCCATTCAATAGAACTCTCCCAATGCCCACTCTGTGCTAAGTCTTTGCTGTTAGTTGCTGGGTGGGGAGAGTGTGTGGGTGGAGTTCAGCCACCAATCCTTCGTCCTTTTTGTGCTCATTTAGGGATTCTAAAAGGAGCTAGAAGGGGAGTGGCCTTTGTCCAGGGAAGCCGTTCTAGAAACTTCTCTCCTGGACTTGTTCTGTGGGACTGTGCCTCTACCTCCTTCATCTCTGAGACCTTCATATATCTTCTGGTTTTGCTGGTTCTGTGGGTATTAGGCTTCCATCTTCCTCTCCACGCTATCATTCTGCCCCTTGCCCCTGCCCCTGCCCCTTTCTCTGAGGTCTTAACTCTTGTAGGAGAGTCTGAGACCTGCTCCTGGCTCCCACCTACCAGGCTTAGCATGACAAATTACCTTCCTATCATGCTGAATACTGGCATGTAAAATAGAATGTGCTTTCTGCTCATATCTCCTATATCCATTTAGATCCGAGAAGCCTGTATCATCAACATAAAACCCATAGAAGCAACGCATGCTGGGAATCGGTCCTCCATATCAGAGCTGATCAGGATGGATCGGTGAATTCTGTAGATCGCATCTGTCTTAAACAGAAAATTAGCTATGCTTGACTTCAGCTATCACATTTTGCCTGCTGTGAGCTTGCTCTACCCTTCTATGAAATATTTTTTCCAACAGTGCAGAAGAAACACACAAGATTGATTAGAGTTGGCACAATTTGTGCATACCTCTGCAGTTATTATTGTAGTAGCTGCTTTAAAAGACTCAAAAAATCTTTTAGCCAATTTTGTTGCTCTATAAAGTTTCATTTAAATTTTAGTGGGTATATTTATGTGTAAATCGGATCAACTTCCAATGATAGCTCCTTATTGTAAGCTTTTTGATGTTCTGTTTGCCTGAGCAGATTGATTTGCCATTATGGGAAAACGTTTGAACTAAAAAAGTCTTCTGAACTTAGTTCACTAATCTTATCAAAGAAAATAGAAGCAGAACATGTAGACAGAAACCTGCAAATTAAATTTACTTTTCCAATTCAAATGTATTTGATCTGCATTCATTATGGAACTAGGGTAGTAGTTGCTTCTTGATTCTGCAATAGCATTGAGGTTTAGACTATTTTCGAAAGTCTTTAAAAATTCAGCGGGGAAAAGAATTGGCAATATTAACTGCTAATAATATCTACTCTTTAGTATTAAGTTAGGCTACCTCATAGCTTCTGTCATTGTCTTTACAATCCCATCTATCAGGACTGGGGAGCACTGTCCAATGGTACCATCTTTGGAAACGGCTGGGCCAGCCTCGCTACATGGTGACAGATTGTTTAGGGGAAGTAGCAGCACAAGTGTTAGAATACTTGCAAAGATGATTTGCACCCGTGTAAATGTCCAATTTATTCTGCTTGATTCACAGGGATGGGTTATTTCACATGGTTTTCTTCAGATTTGGAGAACTGTGCTAATGACCTGAGCTGTTGCTTTCTTTCTTTCTTTCTTTCTATCTATCTCTCTTGCCTGTTTTTAATCATTCCAAAACCTACTGACTCTTAACTAGGCATAGGAATCAGAACCACTGTGGGAACTTAAAAAAAAACACAAAAAAAGAAATAGTCAAGCTTGAGCCCTAGAGATGTTCAAGTAGCTCAAGTAGATGGAAGGTAATAGGAAAAGAGGAGGTCACATGGACTTTGGTCTCAATCCTGATTCTGTCATTTGCTGGTCATGTGCCCTTGAGCAAACCATTTACCTTCTCCAAGTCTCCTCACTTTCTTCATTTATCAGATGGGTAAAATGTTAGCACTGCTTTCATAAGGTGCTCGAGAGGGGTGAATGAGATAATGTACAGTGGACAGTATGTAGGTAAAAAATATACTTAATATTTGAGTGCTTTCTGTTATTAGCTCCTAGGTGGCGATCAGGCTTCTGCATTTAAGAAGTTTATAGGTTATCTGGATTTCTATCCCCACTGAGAATCTTTACTCCTAAAAGGTTCTTAAAAGATGACTTTTAATATGAAAACAGAAGCATCTGCCTCAAATTTCTTCTCAAGGCTGGTTCAGATTCCATGCTATGATGCCACTTCATGAAAGTATGTATGTATGTGTATGTGTGGGTGTTCATGCTGTACCTGGCACTGTGCTAGGTACTGGGAACACAGGGACCATGAAACATGGCCCCGTCCCTAAGAACTGAGTTGCCTAGTATTGCATTCTGCTCTGCGATGAAGTGGCCCAGTGTTTCCAAATACAATATAACAAAAGTTCCCTGTGACATTCAAAGGTTGGTTTTATTTCTAATAAATCTAAGCTTCTGCAAATACAATTGTTTTATAAACTAATCAGTAACAAATGTTCCAATGGTAATCTTTATTTTAATGATCTTCCAGTGGCTTTTTAAATGAGATACATTTTATTAAGGCTCAATTGGCATTTGTTGAGTACTACCATATGCCAGGAATTTTTACAGATGCTCTCCCTTTCCATTCTCCTGACAATCTGTGAAGCTGTCCTCATGACAATTTATGAGGACCTAAAGCCTCTGAAAAGTTTAGTAACTTGCTTAGGGTCATATAGCTAGTAAACAGCAAAGTCAGGATTTGAATCCAGACCTGTCTGTCTCCAGTTCACATTTTCTGTACACCCTTCCTCCACGTAACATAGGAGTTAAAGATGGGAGATAATTACTGAGCAAAGTTGAAGGGCTAACTTAGCTGATATTTCTAAAGAAGGCTAAATAGATGAATGTGATAAGCGCATGTAAGTGCTCGTGAAATATTAGCTGTGTTGGGGTTAGAGATCACTTTTAATGTCAAGAATGGGCTGTGCTTTCTCAAGTTCTTTTTCCACTGAGTGGATCAAATTTTTTCACAATTGAGCTTGATTGTTGGAATGATGAATTGAATTAACAATTTGTGGTTATCAATTGTGTGGTCCTTAATACCATTAGTTTACATGTCTTTCTGCTCAAGTAAGTCATCCCTGTGACCTCTGCTTGAACTGCAGTGTGTGTGTGAGATTGTTCACACAGTTACATGCGGCTGAATCGAATACTGATAACAAAACAATGTTTTTTACATTTTGGTCCTGATTTGTTCTAGTAAGGTATGTATTGAAGTTTCAGACATGCCTCCTGCTGTTTAAATAAGGACCATCAAGGGGTCTGGTGAGTGGGCAACTGCAGCCTTCTAGAAAATAGTGCCATCAGTGTTGAATCAGTGCATTGAACTGAAGCCGTGCCCTCAGTGCTAGTTAGCATCACACTATCCTGTCCTTTTGCAGCATAATGAATTGATCTCAAGAGCAGTTCAGGTGCAGTGATACAGGAAAAAATGTCCTGCTGTTTCACAAAACCCACCTCTTCAAATCTGAACATTTCAGAGAGAACATTTCTCTTCTGTGCCATCAAATAAACACACTGTGCTAGGTGCTGCTTTCTCCATGGGCTGTAGCGAGAGGTAGGCTGAAATACCTCCTATGATACTTCTGGGCAAACCTCAGAGGCACAGTTTGTTACATGTGCAGTGGCATTGCCACCTTCCAAGCATTGAGTTCTCAGATAGAGTTGCCAAAAGAACAGGGGAGGGCACTGAGGAAAGAGGGGTCATTTTCTCCTTCCCAAGTCCCAGGTGAGAATCAGATTCCAGCCTCAGGTATGTGATTCTTTTTCACCTTTGCAGTATTCAGACTTGTGTGTGATCAAAACTGATTAGAAATATTATGATAGCATCAGCTTGCATTTTGTTCAAATTTCTACTTCATGTTCTTAGTTCATTGGTCAAAGAGATGACAGGAGAGAAACACGCCAGGTCATTAAAATAAAAAAAGATACTACCCACTAATGTTGATTGCTTTAAAGCAAATTAATCTCTGGACGTGCAGAAGATGCTGTGGCTCTTCCTTTCCCTTTAATTTTTCCTTTTGGGTTCTGGTGAACATGTAAAACAGATAGTACTTCAAGTAAATAGTTAGGGTATCCAAATGAGTGCCAATTATGCTTCCACACCAGTGCATTTATTCCAGTGATTGCACTGATCGTATTTGACCGTGGGCTAATTAGGCCACATTCAGATCACAAATTTCCATTTTACACCTTTTGGGTTTTCTGATATAGAATGCACTAATGGCCTACAGAGTGCTTCGGTGTTGGGTGACCAGAGAAGCCATTTGTATGATGATCTTGCTATTGGCGAGGTTTAAGGATGTAGGGAAGGCTATCTCCACACACAGAGGCTCTAAATGGTCACAGAAGGACACCAGTTTAATCATCGGAGAGCACTTTTTCTTATGGGTAATGTTCTCTCTTTGTTATGGATTCAAGCTATGTAATGAAGGTAATTGGAGAAATACACACACACACACACACACGCCATTTGCTGTTGCTTTGGAATGAGTAATTTAGTGTACAGGTATATACAGGTTTAACATTAAATTATCAACTCCAAACTAATGGGAAAATAGGCTGGAATAGAAAGACCGATTTAGCCTATGGTCAAATTGAGAGCCTTTTCTTTCCCCTCCATTCCTTCTGATTTCAGTTCTTTCTTCTATTTAATTATTTGAGCACCTCAGTCAACTCTGAGCCAAGTGATGAGAATGGTCTCAAACATGTTGACTCTGAGGGATGGATAAGGCAAGTGTTACCTTCCCCCCAATAGGCTTCTGGGCATTTTGAAAGAAGGCTACATGGAGACAGCCATCCTTAATGAGAAGGAACAATATCCTGATGGTGGCATTTTAGGTTTTAGCATGTAACTGCTTCTTCTACCTGGGATGAAGACTGTCCTTAGACAAGGAGCAGTTGCCAGTGAGTATCTAGGTGGAACTGGGAATAGCCCCCACTGAGCCACAAGTGGAATTAGGCAGTGCCTGTTGTGAGGAGGCCACTGGGATGACAGGTTGGAGACAGAGGAATAGAGGAGTAAAGAAAGGTAGAGTTGGACTGTAGAGTCTAGGGAACAGGAGGAAGAAGGGAGAGGTTGAACCTCTGATTCAAATCCTGGATCTTCTACTTATTGATCCTTTTAACAAGTGGCGCTAGTGACCCTCTTGGAGCTTACCATCTAGTCAAGAAGAGTGATATTAATTAAATGATTCATGCATTCACCAAGTAGGTATTGAACTTACTATGTTATAAACATGGTAGGTGGTATGAAGAAAAAGTACATGTTATGAGAGACCTGACCTCATTTGGGACATCACTGAACTTTCGTGATGGAACTTTATGACCTGAAGAAGTGAAACTTGAGGTGAGATATGAAGAATGAAGAGTTGTTTAGGCACGGGTGTGTGGAGGGAACATTCCTGAAAGAGGGAAGAGCAGGACTAAGAAGAGAATACAGTATGTTCTAACGCATTGCATGAAGGCCAGCATGTTGAGAGCACAGCAAATGAGAAAGTGGTAAAAGCTGAGGCTGAAGAGATAGGAAGGGGGCAGAGCCTTCCAGGCCTACCTGTCCATCGTAAAGTGTTTGAACAGTTTCATAATAACAATGGGAATCCATTTACAGGTTTTATGTAAAATAATATTTTAATTAGATGACTGGCTGTAAGGAGGTAGAGAATGGGTTAAAGCAGGGAGCACACTGTAGGCAGGGGGACTATTTAGGAGACTGTTGGAGTAGATTGGACAAGGCACGTTGTGGTGGCTTAGACTGGGATGGAAGCATTGGAAGAGAAAAACAGACAGACTTTGTGCCCTTCGGCAAGTTTCTTCACCTCCGTGAGCCTAATTAGGCTTATTTTCTTTCAGGTTTAGTCTATCGTATTGAGTGATTTAAGAGCAGGCTTTACTGTTTAGATCATCTGCTGTCTATAACCTCCCTTTAGATGTGAACTATTCAACAAAAACATTCTGTCCACACTTGATATATGAAGGAAAGACAGAGTTAGCTTGGAAGTCTTTAGAATTGCATTTATTGTAATTCTTGAGGCTGGTGGTCTGGATGAGTTGTACATTTTTTTGTGATAAAAATTGGCTTTGAAATGAATAAAGGAACATTGACATAACACCACACCTGTTATTCATCTCATCCTAAGGTACTAAATAAAAGATCCAGCAGAAGTCTCCCCCCACATTCAGCAGTAATTAAATACAACTACACTTATTTAGGAAACTGATAATTGTAAAGAGAAATTTAGTGCCAGCTATCTGAGAAGAGAGGGTCCAAGACTACCTTTTGTTATTAGAGTTACAAACACTTCTAAATGAAATTAAAAAGAAAGTGCCTTTCAGGGTTATAGTTTCTTCCCCCAAACCTTTGAAACTTGGCAAACATTTCTTGCCAGCACATCACACTAGACTGTAATAATTTCACACAATGTCCAATAGGAAACAAATGGCTCTGTGAGTGCAGATTTGGATTCTAGGTATCCAAGCAACATTCTTGGTGAGGGTAGGAAAACACTGAAGCTAGATACCTTTCATATGGTTCTGTTCCATTTGATACTTGTTATGATGCAGGTTCTCTGGGCTATGCCTCGTGCTAGACATCTTCAGGGAAGACAATGATAGGGATCTAGCAAGCAAACAAATATTGTTTAGAATAGAGAATATTTGAATAACAAAATGGTAAAGCCTGATCCAAAGGACACATACAGAATAGAACCCTGTACCCAATCATTAGAGAATAAAAGATACTTTCTAACAAATAGGGCACAGGTACAGAAATTGACCTTGTATTAAGCCTGAAAAGAATTCTCTAATAGCAAAAAGCCAGTATCATATAGACAAGGTTATTTGACAAAAATGCAATACTGTGTGATAGCCACAACCATAAAATACATTAAAGGAGGAAAAAAAACCCTATTGTCATCTCAATAACCGATATCACTCAGTAAATGTCAACAAACGTGTATGATTAATAACAAAAAAACTCACCTAACAAAGTAGAAATTGATCCTTCACCTGATGAAGCCTGTCTACCAAAACCCTATGGCAAACATTCTGCTTAATGGTAAAATACTGGATGTCCATATGTCTCTTTCAAGTCAGGAACAAGACTGAGAAGGAAACTTGTAATCACTGTTTTTATTCAGCATTATAAATGATGTCCTAACCAGCTCATTGGGAAAATGAAATATATACGGTTTGAAAATATATGGTTATTTTTACAGATGACATGATTGTCTACACAGAGAATGTAAGAGAACGTGTAGACAAACTAATACAGAGTTCAACAAGTTTTCTGGACATAGGATCAATAGTGCTCCTCAACAATAAGAATCAAGGAGAAAATGTTATAAAAGACAAATGCTGACAACCAACATGGCATCCAAAATTGTACATTCGTATCTCTTCTCCCACCTCTCACTTTCTTTCAGGTCTAAAGTTGTTTTTTCAACATTTGCCTCCCTCTCCCTGATGTGCTTGGGCCATGAGGTTTGTTCTTCCTTTCTTCCAGGCCCTCTAAAGAGAAATGAACCAATTTAAAACAAAGAACAAATGAAGAGGAGACAGGACTATTGGAGAGAACTTAGAGAATATCCCTTTGCACTGCTTCCCCTTCCGAATCCATAGTGACTTTGATTTAGCTACTGCTATGGAAATTGAAAACCAAAGTGATAACACTGATTCTTCTGGTACCAGCTTATTCGAAATTCAATTCACTACTGTCTCATCTAAGTAGTGTCAACACCCCATTAGAGAATATGTTCCCTCACTTGAGTGTATTCAAGCAAGAAGTTCATCAAGTTACTTTCCTTTCAAACCAATCCCATTGACTTTTAAAAGCTATTTTGGAAAAGTTCAAGGAGAAGAAGTATACAAAAAAAGTAAGGGGAAGACCAAAAGAAAATATAAATACTTTAAGACTTTCACAAATAAATAAGAAACTATTTAAAGACAAGAGCCCTGAGATTCTGTAATTAGATTTATAGAGGGGAGGGAAAACATTCCTCTAGAAAAAAGTTTTAAGCTTTGAGCAAATCATTGCAAGGGAATTTTTAAACTGTGTTGAAAAACTGAAGTATGATATCACCTCAAGGAATCCTTGAAATTTATGAATGTTGTTGAAGATTTAGTAAAAGATCTTGATGATTATAGATATGAATATTTATTTATTTATTCTTTTTTTTCTTAAAGATTGGCACCTGGGCTAACAACTGTTGCCAATCTTCCTTTTTTTTTTAAGGATTGGCACCTGGGCTAACAACTGTTGCCAATCTTTTTTTTTTTTCTGCTTTATCTTCCCAAACTCCCCCGTACACAGTTGTATATCTTAGTTGCAGGTCCTTCTAGTTGTGGGATGTGGGACGCCTCCTCAACGTGGCCTGAAGAGCGGCGCCATGTCCGCGCCCAGGATCCGAACCCTGGGCCCCCGCAGCGGAGCATGCAAACTTAACCACTTGGCCGTGGAGCCGGCCCCAGATATGAATATTTAGAGGGCTATGGATCCATTTCATCTATTGGAGAGTCCATTACAAGGAAACATGGTACCAATCGTATGCAAATGAAGGTAATATCAAATTGGTAGAAGATAGCTCTTTCATAATAATAATTATAATAAGTACTGAATTACTAAAGAATATAAACCTATATCTAAAACAAGAGGAAAATGGCAAAGAAGATGCTTTGAGTATAGAGATCTTCAAAAATAAAAAAAATAATGGTTAAAATAAGGACAGAATGACTAGAAATAGAGAAGAGTCAGAAAAGAACATAAATGCAAAACAAGGAAAACAGTACCAAGAAGAAACACTTTATATATTTTAGAAAAACAGATAAAGTGTGTTTTCATGTGTTTGCAAGTGTGTGTACATTTATCCTCTAAACCCAGAACCTTCTAAGGAGAAAAAACATGACTTTAAACAAGTATATACTACATTAAGTGAAAATAAAGGACCCACACATATTCTAAAGAATAAGAAGAGTAAACTTTGCATTTAAAACTACCACAATGGAGTGAGTGCCATGTAGGAAAAACTACAAGCTTTCATAGGGAAAAAAATGTCACTTCTGAAATAAAGAAACAATGTCACACCAACTAAAAAGCAACCTCTGAACATCATAGGAATTGTCCTTTGTTTAATGAAATGACAAAATTGATTCTAATTTGGTGAGCTCAGAATGTCAGCTACTTTCAAGCAAATAAGATCTATTTCCTTAGCTGTTTATGTAATTTATGAATATGTGCTAGAATTAGAGTTTATTTGCAAGATAAATGGCTGAATTGGAAAGGAAAAAAATCCCATTCACATAGTAGCAAAACCCATAATAAACCTAGAGATATACCTAAAAAAATATATTTCTTTTAAGGAAATATGAAATTTTATTGAAGAATATGAACAATGACCTAAATCTAAATAATAGAAAATATATAGTATTTTAATGATTTGGAAGACTCACTATCATAAAGAAGTCAATTCTCCACAAGTTAGTTCAGTGTAATTCCAGTCAAACCCCACAGATTGTTTTTCACCGAACTTGACAAACTCATCCTAAAATTTGTATGGAAAGAGAAAGGATAAAGATTAGCCAAGATTCTCTTGGAGAAGAAGAATAAGATGATGAGGGGCTGGCCCCGTGGCGCAGCGGTTAAGTGCTCACGTTCCGCTTCGGCAGCCCGGGTTTCGCTGGTTCGGATCCCTCGTGTGGACATGGCACCGCTTGGCAGGCCATGCTGTGGGAGGCGTCCAGACGTATAAAGTAGAGGAGGATGAGAACGGATGTTAGCCCAGGGCCGGTCTTCCTCAGCAAAAACAGGAGGATTGGCAGCAGAGGTTAGCTCAGGGCTAATCTTCCTCAATAAAAAAAAAAAAAGAATAAGATGATGAGACTAGCTCTATAAGATATTAAGAATGGTTATCAAGCCATATTAATAAAAAGCATGATATTGATATAGGGATAGACAAATGTATCGGTAGAATAAAATTGAAATTCTAGAAACAAACTCATACCTACATGAGAACTTGGGAGATTACAAATCAATAGAAAAAGGATGATTCACTCAATGAATAGTCCTGGGACAATTGGCTGTTTAGATGGAAAAAAATTTGAATTCTCTACCCCATACCATACAGAAATGTAAATTCAAGATGGATTAAAGACCTAAATATGTTAAAAGCAAAAATTATTTGCTTCTGAAAATTTTGCTTAATGTTCTCAAGGTAGGGAAGGATTTCTTAAAACCACAAAATGGAAACCATAAAAGAAAAGACTGATAAATTTGACTTCATTAAAAATAAAAACTCTAATTAATGAAATATATTATGAAGGAAATTTAAAATAGGAAGCCACAGGCTGGTAGAAGATATTTTTAGCTCTTATGAATAAGGAAAGATTAATATCCAGAAGCTATAAAGTACTCTAAAAATCATTATGAAAAATACAAACAGTTCATTAGAAAAATGTGCAAAGGCTATGATCTGGCAATTTACAGAAGGGAAAACCTGATTCACCTATAAACATATGAACAAAGGTAGTCAACCTCACTAGTAATGAGGGAAATGTAAATTAAATTCAAAAAAAGACAACCCTTCACACCCATCAAATTGGCAAACATTGAAAAGCATGATAATGTCATACTAAGGGAAGCTGTGGGGAACTAGGAGTTCTGGTGGGAGTATAAATGTACATACGCACTTTGGAGAGCACTGGGGCGATAGCTAGCAAAGTCAAAGGTGTGCGTACCTGATGATCTCGAAGTCCCTCTTCCAGATAGTTATCATGGAGAAATCCTTGTATGTATAAGAAGACGTAAACAAGAATGTTTATTACCATATAAAAAATTAATGTCCAACAATATGGGAATGGATTAATATTATAAAGAGCAACATATTTAAAGAATGGAGGGCTATATGGCAGTTTAAATGAATGAACTATATCCGTACGCATCAATAAAGAAGAATCTGGAAAATAGTGTTGGATGAACAAAACAATTTGGAAAAGAATATGTACAGTACATTTGTGCAAAGGAATAGCAAAATAAAGAGTTGGCCATGCCAAGAAGGTCTCCTGGGGCTTTTGTATAGTGGGCCACACGTACCCCATAAGGTTCCCCTGAGGAGACAGCTGGAAAAGTTTAGTCCTGTTTTCTGGTGCTGGGCAAACCTGAAGCAGCGAAGCAAGAAAGGCCCTCCTGGACATTTTTACTTAGAAAATATTCTTCTTTTTACCCTTGAAGAAAAGCCTGGTGTAACACCATCTATTATTGTGGCAGTGACTCAGGTACACTGTGTGGTGGCTCTCTGCTGGGGAGAGTTCAGGGGTCAAATGACTCACAATTTTAGATTGAAAGGCCAAATTTGCAAACTGAAACAAAGAAACTTAAGTTATATTGTTTTTCTCTCTCTTTATGCATCACTGAAAACTTTTTGAAAGAAAAGGGCCAAGGGATTACTTTTTTAATCACCTAACTTTTGGTCGATTTTTGTTAAAGGTTAGGAAGTCATTTCTCAAAAATTCAGAATTTTCAGGTTTTTGGCATATTGATAATGAAAGTGATGCTGGAGGTTTTTCCCCTCTTCCAATTACGCCCCTCCTCTCTTTTTTTCAATCTCAGAACATGAAAGATGAAGGCAGTTCTGAAGAGTAACTTTTTGGTTGACCAATTCCCTGAACTCAGTGTAACTATCAAGGAGAGAAGGAGAGGCCAGCACAGATCAAATCAGGCCCTTATCTCATGTGGCTACCCAGGCTTCTGTCACCATGTTTTAGGTGGTAGAGTTCATGGGTCCTGGTGTTTGATTTGAAATCTTCTTTGCTTATATGAAAGAGCATGACTGAATGATGTATTCATTTGAGACTTTTTCTGTTCATTCTGGGAGCCTGCAATTATTATATTCATTTGTTGATGTGCTAATTATAGAAACCTTTGTGGTATCATTATTGATTTATGGACTTTTTTCCACCTCATTTTGGTACACTTTTTACAACATTATGTGGGGAATCAGTGTGTATGGACACTTTTAATATCACCGAATCAATGATCAAATCAGCAAGTAATATAAGAAATTGGACCCAGTCCCCTGTCTAAGGAAAGACATTTTAGTCATTCATATGACTAGATCTATGGCTCTGGAGATTTAAAAGTCTCTATAAGCCTCAAAAAAGTTTTTGATCTTAGATGCAATTTTAGAATTTTCAGTCACCTTGGTGATGTTCTTCGGGAAACCCTATGAGGGCATGGGCTTTGTCTTTCTGGTTCACTGTGGTAGGGCCTAGCACAGTGCATGCACATGGTAGGACCTCAGTATTCATTAAATGAATGGGTAGATGGACAGATGGAAGGAAGGAAGAAAGGAAGGGAGGAAGGAGAGAGGGTGGGAGAAATCTCCTTTGAAGAGGGCTTCCATGAAGAAGATATTCAGTTTGCAGGAACATTGCCTTTTATATTTAGAATGTCTGCCCTCTTACTTTGGATACCCAGGGAGCCAACTACAGGATACTTGCTATTTATGATCTTAAAAATGTTTGAAGCCCATTCCAGGGAGTAAGGGAAGAAAATCACATCAAAGCTACATTGCTCCTTTTCTGGTTTCGAGTTCAAACATAGCATTCAAGATGATGCAAGTATTTGATTGTATAGAGTTAATATTCCCCCAGAAGATAGAAACAGCGGAATTATACATAGCCTTTTTAGACTTTTTAGTAAACTGCTTTAGGAGAATGGCATTCATACGTAAAAGTGCACAAATCCTAAGTGTACAGCACATTAAATGCTTACAAATTGAACAAACCATTGTAACTAGCACACAGATCAAGAAAGGTAACATCGGGGCTGGCCCCATGGTGTTGTGGTTAATTTTCCATGCTCTCATTCAGCTACCTGGGGTTTGTTTGCAGGTTTGGAGTCTAGGCATGGACCTACACACTGCTCATCAAGCCATGCTGTGGCAGCATCCCACATACAAAAGAGAGGAAGATTGCCACAGATGTTAGCTCATGGACAATCTTCCTCAAGCAAAAAGAGGAAGATTTGTGACAGATGTTCGCTCAGGGCCAATCTTCCTCACTGGAAGAAAAAAAAAAGGTATCATTACCAGCATCCCAGAAGCCCTTCTGCCCTTGTCCAAAACTTACTCCTTACCACAAGGGTAACCACTATAATTTCAAACACCATAGATTGGATTTTCCTATTCTGGACATTTCATATAAATGAGATAATATGTAGCTTTTGTGTCTGGTTTCTTTCATTTAGCATACTGTTTTCAAGATTCATCCATGCTGTAGCATGTATCAGTATTCATTCACTATTATTGCCTAATATATTCCATTGTGTGGATATACTAATGGAGATTTGAGTTGTTTCTACTTTTTGTCTATCGTGAATAATGTTGCTATGAACTTTTATGTACAAGTTTTTGAGTGGACATATGTTTTCAGTTCTCTTGGGTATATATCTAGTAGTGGAATTGCTAGGCCATATGGTAACTCTAGGTTTAACTTTTTCATCAACTGCCAAACTTCTCCAAAGTAGGCCTCACCATTTTATGTCCCTATCAGTAGCTTATAAGAATTCTAGTTGCTCCACATCCTTGCCAACACTTGGTATAGTCAATGTTTTTAACTTTAGCCATTCTAGTGGAAAATCTTTTTTTTTTCTCTAGAGGTTTTTATGTCTTGTTGTAATACTCAGAAAATAACTCCAAAGGTAACTTCTATAAATTAACTAATCTTAAGTCGTTCCCTATCTAGGGCCTTAATTGTAACAACCAGAATTTCCCTGCCTTTTCTAAAATATGTGGAGAGGAACTTCAAGATTTAGCTCAGATGGCACTTCTCCTGGCATGCCTTCCCTCACTCTTCTTTACCTAGTCTGTATGTGGTGGCTTCCCTCTGATGGCTTGTTCCATTTATGTGTCTTTCAGCACATTCCTGACATAAAGTAGGTGCCCAAATGCACCTTTGCTGTGTAACCATATTTTACTAGTTAGAGTCTTATTTTATGCCCCATTATCTCAAAAAAATCTTTGCAACCAAGTTCTGGGAAGGCCTTAGAAGTCATCAACCCAGTCCCATCATTTATTGATGAGAAAGTTGAAACTCGGAAAGGGGAATGGGCATAGTCAGACAACCTGAGCCTAGTGGGCAGGTCTCCTGACTCCTATTCCAGGGTTCTTTCTACCTACCCAGACAAATTCCTCCACTCATTTTTGCTTTCCCTCTGCTGCTAATTTGCAGAGATTGAAATTAATCTTTGGCGGGGAAAAAAAACCTGGATATTTCCAGGACCTAAATTGAAAGTCAAAGAAGCAGTTCTTCCATCATTGAAAGTTTGCATGCTCCAGCCCTGAGAACTACTATCATTTAAGACAGAGCAAGGAAACGTAAAGTGACTTTTCAGCAAATATAGTTTTTAACGATACACATATAATACCTTGTTCTGTTTTATACTCTGATCATGGTTAAGAATTTCAAATAGTTCAGGAGGAATTAAGAAGATTTACACCCACATTGTTACTCATAACCACTTAAAGCAAAGAAAGAAATTTTTTAAAAAGATGTTTATTGCTTTCATACCAAATGAGAATCTGAATTAAAATGATTCCCAGCACAATCTTTTGAGTTGAAAGTACATTCAGCAGTTTTCAAAATCCTTTGCAATAACAACAATACTCTGTAATTTCATGGAGTTTGTATTTTTTCAAAGGAGATGAAGGGAAATGGTATAAACATGAACTTCCTAATCCCCATCATGCAGCCACTGCCCTGGGTCAGTCTTGTTACAGCTGCTCCTCAGATGGAGACGCTCCCACCCTGACTGGCTGTGCAGGCTTCAAAGTTTGACCCCTTAGTTCACAGCAACTTTACTTCAAGTGGAAGAACCTTAGTTCAGTAATCACTGAGCCTGAGTTCCTAGACTGCAAAATGTGATGGTCAGACACCCATTTCAGAGAAGCAATGTATTTAAAGAATCTAGTACTTAGTAGGTCTTCCCTGTATGGTAGCTACTGTTAGATTCTGTGCTGGAGAAGGTTGTGGACTATGAAAAGAGGGCTTTACTGATTCCCCAAATCCCCCAAATATCCCAAACTTGTCCATTCATTCATTCACTTATTTGAGAATAGATTGATTGCTTCCTAGTTCTGTAGGAAGGGGGGCGTAATGTGAAAACGAAGTTTCCACATTCTACCTTCAAGATGTCACATTCTGTTTTTCATTATTTTTAGCTTACGATTTTTATAAATAACCATATTGCCAGTGCTAAGGTCAGGCATACTAAAACAAGGCTAACAATGTTGGAAAGAATGTTTCAATAGAAAAACCAGTATGTCTCATATCATATAAAGATATGAGCAGATGGATGAGCTAAAGTAACGCCTCCTATCTAAGTAAATGTTAGAAATAAAGTTTCAAGGACTATCTCCTGGATCCTGGGGTACCTCATTGTTGGATTAATGGCCTAAAACAAAGGAAAAATGTAGGGTTTTTTTCCAGGAAGACTTTCAGAACGTGGCTGAAATCAGTCATATGCTCAACATGGAACTCTCAGAAACCAGTGCTAACTCCTATTTTCTAGAGCAAATACGAGCAAGAGGAATTTCAAGGCAGACTGCTAAGGGTGCTAAATGCCCTTTGACTGGGAGGCAGGAGACTTGGCTTTTATCCAGATCAGTCACTGCTTTATAGTGTGACCCTAAGCAAGTCACATGTTGTAGGCTTCTGTTTCCTCATCTGAAAACTACTGATCCGGTAAAAACTCTCAATTATAAAGTATATTCTGAAGATTTGTAGGGTTCCACAGAAGTGCCACAGAGACCACTGAAGGAGGCACTCTGGGACCTCAGCCCCCAGCACTAACCCGAGTAGTTCCATTTTCCACTGGTTTATACATAGGAGCTCTATGAAGCGTTTCATTTTGGATAAAGGGTTCCAAGGCCTGAGTAAAATTGAAAACCACTAGGTTAAGTGGTCCCCAGGTTTTCAAGTTCTGCTATATCTGAAAAACCAATGTGGATATCTGTGATGTTATAAATTACTGATATGTTAGTCAGCCCTTGGGCTGGAATGACGATGGTGATAGATAGGCCTACTATACTACCTAGGTACGTCTTATACCTGGATTATTGGATTCAACAGAGCATCTGAATCATCAAAGAAAAGTTGATTGACTTAATGTCATTTTACTGTTGCACATTTCTATCTACATGTAGTATATTTAAGGGGGCTCTAAGTATATTTTGTGGGTCTTCAATAACTAGAATGTTTGATTAATCCATATATGCCATTCCTCAGCTATGCCAGGCAGCAGAAAGTTTATCAAATCGGACAGTGAACAATCTGAATTTGGGGCAGTGCTTCTCACACTTGTACAGAGGCTGTCATGAGGAAGAGCCAGAGAAGAGGCATGTATATGAGTGTTGGTCAATTTTTTTATAGACGTATAGTAAAGGCTGATTTATTTTAGGCATAGAGTTATTTCAGGCAATCTAAATTAACTATGACTGAAAATGGTTCTTCTGAGGTATTACATTTCCAAGTGACTAAAAAATACATGCACGAAAGCAGAAATCTAGATTTTGTCAGGATACACCCAGCATCTCCAAGAAAATAAACTGGAGGCGTATTGCACATTCCGTTTTAAAACATAGTGGCCTCCCTCTGAGTGACAGCAGTGCTATTAATGTCATTTGACATGGGGGAGAGAACTTTGTGGCACGAATGATGTTTTTATGTGCATTTCTCCATTTATTTTCAGTCTGTTTACCTATTCATTCCTTCATTTTTGCTTTGCCCCCCTCCTCTGTAGGCTCTAATGCTTTTGATATTTGACTACATTCATGTGTTCACGCAATCCAAAACACAGGGCACCTGCTGGTACAGAGAAGGTTCTGTGTTAGGTGCTCCTGGGGATATGGAGATGATGAGCTGCTCTTCTTAGAACGTTACTGCATTTTGGAAGGTGCTGTTTTGAGGATTGTCACTCTAGGTGAGGCTCTTGTTTAAGACTAGTGAAAGAAAATCAATTACTATATCCAAGATGGAAGCTGAGAGGAAAGACATGAAGGACCTGGGTCCTGTATGCCCTTTTTTTTTTTTTTTTTAATCACATCTTGTCTTACTGTATCACATTGATTTGTTAACGCATGTCTCTTGCTTACTAGACTGACTATGTCGAGAGCAGGTTTTTGACTCATATGGGATTCTTAGAGCCTATCACACTTCCTATAGAGGTGGCTATGCACATCATATTCAGTGAATGAGAGAAAGGAGTCTGAGCTATAACTTGGGAGGGAGTGTTCTAGAAGAGTAAAACGTGGTGAAGATATGTGGCTATGCGCTGTTTGACACTTTCATTGACATCAAGGAGGAAAAACCTTTTAATTGATTGGTCTTTGCATTGTGACAGGTAAAGGTTTAGATCCCTCCCAAATGTTCATGCCAGTTCTATCCCAAAGGTAGCCCAAATTGTTCTCCTGAATGCCTATCACACAAATGTGCTGATCCCAGAAATCAGAAGGAATGCCATGGAATTCCAAAACTTATTGCAATCTGTGCCATGTATGGCTGAATTATAAGAGGTTCTTCAGTCAGCAAGATAGAAATAACATCTGCATAGGCAGACAACACACTCAGACCACCTTCCCTCTGAAGCCCAGGTGCCATTGTTAACTCATGGCAAACACTCAGCCTGGAAAAGCCAAGCACTGCAGAGCAGAGGCATCCTATCCAGGGTGGAGACTGGAAAGGGCAAGGGCAGCACACAAGCCAGATTTTTGACACTCCTGAACAAGTAGGTTCCCACTAACTCCTTCATTTTCATGAGCTCTGGTTGGCGGTTGGGCAGAGAAGAGGGAGAGTTAGAGGAGATGAGTGACAGAAACACTTTATCAAGTTGGGTTTATTCCAGGAATGCAAAGCTGGTTCAACAATTGGAAGTCTATCAATGTGATAAATTTGAAGCAGACCAGCTGTATCATCAGTAGATAGAGAAAAAAGAAAATACTTTATAGAGTTTTAAAAGTCAGGAATGAATGCTCAATTTTAAGTAAAATAGGAACAGAAAGCTACTTCTTAAACATGATGAAGGATACTTACTATAAACCAATAGTAAACATCATAATAAATGGGGAAATACAAACAGCATTTCCATTAAAAGTAGGAACAAGACAGGGATTCTCCCATCATCACTATTTTTCCACATTGTTTTAGAGGTAATCATTAATGTTATATGTCAAGGAAAAGAAATTGTTTTATAAACAGGAAAAATGACAAAATTATCATTATTTGAATATAGCATTAGTATGTATCTATAAAAAACAGAAGATTCAACTATAAAATCTTTAGAATGAATGAGAATTTAATAAGGTGGTTAATGTATAATAAATATAAAAAAATCAATTGATTTTATTTAAAACAGCACTAACCAGTTAGAAATAGGACAAGATCCCATTCACGACAAGGTGTAACTAAAAAAATCACCCAGAAATACAATTAATTAGAAAGATACAATCTATGTGAAAAACTAGAACGTTCTGTATAATGGCAGAAGACAAGACCTGTTCAAGGTGAGAGACATATCATTCCCCTGCATAGAATGAATTATTATGTCAAACACTTATGATATTTTTTTAGACTTGAGATCATGATTCTGAAGTTCATATGGAAGAATAAATATGCTAGAATTTCTAAGGAAATCTTGGAGAAAAAGAAGAGTGAGGGAAAAGATCTCCTATCAGATATGAAATTGGCTATAAACAAATCAGTATGATATTGATCCAAATGTGCCCAACAAATGAATGGAACAGAATGAAGAATATAGATCCTAGTATATATGGGAACCTGCTATGTGCTAAATGAGTTATTGAAATCAGTAGAGAAAGAGTGGCTTTTTCAATATATGGTTTTAGAAGAAAATAAAAATAGAACCTCTTCTTCACAAAGATAAATTCTGGAAGTATTAAAGGTGAAATGTGTAAAGAGAACTATCAAAGTGTTAGAAAACAGTATAAGAGAATATGTATATGACTTTCTGGTGATATTCCTTAAGTAAGACACAGATCTAAACTCTTCAAAGAAAGAAAAAAGCTTTACAGATTTTATTACATAAAGTGATTAATTGAGGTAAAATATTTGTATACATCCAACAGAAAAAATGTTATATTGCTAATTCACAAAGCATTCCTACAAATTCATAAGAAAAAAGAACTGCTCACTGGATGCATGAATAAAGGATTTGAACAGGCATTTTAAAGGAGAACGTACAAATTTGTTGAAGCATTTATTTGGAATATTAAAAAACTGGAAGGAACAGGAATGAACACCCACAGGGAAAATACAAAGATGAATAAGTTCTCAATGTCCCACTAATCATCAGGTAACAGCACATTAAAATGAGATGTCATCACACTGGCCAAATAAAACAGATCAATAACATTTACATCTGTCAAAGGTGTGGAGCAAGAGTGCTCTCCTATGCTACTGGTGGGGGTGCAAATAACTATAGCCTCCTGGCAGATTAATGTGGCAGTATTTATTAGCATTTAAATACATATACTCTTCCACCCAGCAGTCCCATTTCTGAGACCTTATTAGATAGACAAAATGTAATTCCATAAAGATATATTTACAGGAAAATACGTTGAAGCATTTATTTGGAATATTAAAAAACTGGAAGGAACCTGAATGGCGATCCATAAGGAAACAGTTGAATAAATTGTGGTAATTCCCTGCTTCAGAGTAATATGCAACTAGAAAAAAGATGCTATAGACCTACTTAGCTATCTATAAACTTGAAAGACTGCTATATGTAATTAAATAAAATGAGAAAGTTTTACAATTGCATATATAGTATGATCCCATTTTGTTAAAAAGCAAACCTAAATACAGGCATATATATTTTTTTGTTTATTTATATGGAAAGATGAGCGCAAAACTGTTGATGGTAGTTACATCAGGGGCTGGTGTTGGATGAGGGAGGGGAATGCTATCATTTTTCCTTTGTTACTTCTGCACTGTAAGAAAAGTTACAATGAGGCAAAAAGATGAAGACTAGTATTATTTTGGTTAAAGCTAAAAAAAGCCCTTGAAATGTAAATAACTTCCATTCAAGGACAAAGGAAAGCAACCCCGTTACAGAGGGAGTAAACTAACATGTATGAAGCACCCACGTGTGCTAGGCACTATGCAAAGATCTTTGACTACATCTTCTCATTCAAGCCTCCAAGTAATCTTAGAGATAGGTAATGCTGTATCTCGATTTTACAGGTGAGGAAATTAAGGCTCAGTGACCTTGACTAACTTGTCCAAGGTTGTGCATCCCATCAGTCGCAGAGCCAGTATTTGAATCCGGTTCTGATGGGCTCTAAAATCAGTGTTAAACCCTGCTCTATCCAGAACCTGGGAAGATGTGCTAGATGGTGACCTAGATGGATTCTTAGATCATTAAAGAATATACTCAGAGATTGTTGGCATAGCGATGATGTGCATTATAGTTCGAAGATAACTTGGAATAGCCAGGGAGTCCAGTCTATTGATTCTATCTTGACCACTAACTCAACAGGGCAACCTTGGGCACTCCTCTCAGATCCCATGAGGTAGGTACATGAGTGGCTTGAATGACTAGGAGAATGCTCAGTGGGGGCTTTGTGTCTACATTATTCCAGTATCTTGAGGGCAGACAACTTGCATTCTTCATTTTTGTATTCTCCAAGCAGATGCTCAACCTTCCTTTGTAGACCTGGGAGGGTGGGTTTGTAGCAGAGGGGAAACTATAGGCCCTTCTCTGTCTTTACCCCTCTACTGTTCAACCTTGACATCATTGAATTGGACGAAGCCACAGGAGCCACGCTTGTCAGGTTTTTCAATTTTATTGATGGGGGTGGGAGATGCCAGTAAATAACATTCTGTACTCTATTTTCCAAGTTAAAAATTAATTGAGAATTAAAATTCAAAGGCAGACAAATGGAGACAGAATGCCAACATTATTATGAATAAAGCTGATGGGAGAATTTATCTTTAGATTGTAGTGAGAAGTGTTTGCTAACATTTGTGCTCCGCCCCATCCCCTAACTGCCTTCAAGTCTAGACACTGGGGCAGCAAACCTGAGGGAAAGGTTGAGCCCACAGGTACAGCTACATTTACCCAGGATGCTGCCTCTTGCTGATCCTGGCCAGAAAGGGACAGAAAAGAATGAATCTCCAGTACTTGTGGACTGGTTTTCAATTGTGGTAAAATACACATAACATAAAATTTACCATTTTAACCATTTTAAAGTGTACAATTTGGTGACATTTAGAACATACACAGTCTTATGAAACTATCACCTCTATCTAGTTTCAAAACATTTTTGTCACCCCAAAGGAAACCCCATACCCATGGATCAGTCTCCCCCAATTCCCCACTCCTTCACACCCCTGGAAAGCACTAATTTATTTTCCTTCTATGAAGTTGCCTATTCTGGAAATTTCATATGAACACAATCATACAATATGTGGCATTCTGTGTCTTGCTTCTTTTATTTAGCATAATGTTTTAAAGGGTTCACCCATGTGGTAGGATGAGTCAGTACTTTATTCCTTTCTGTGGCTGAATGATATTTCCATTGCATGGATATACCACGTTTTGTTTATCCATGCATCCATTAATGGACATTTGGGTTGTTTCCACTTTTTGCCTATTGTGAATAATGCTGCTATGAACTCTCATGTTCAGGTGTTTGTTTGAATACCTCTTTTGGTTCTTTGGGGCAGATATCTAGGAGTGAAATCTCTGGTAATGTGATAATTTTATGTTTAACTTGTTGAGAAACCACCAGACTGTTTTCCACACTTGTGCCCTTTTAATTTAGATTGCTTCTCCCTGATGTAGAAGTGTAGCCCAATGGATGTGCCCCACCAGTTAGATAACTTTCTCCTCCTCCTTGTGGTAGGGTAAGTCATAGGTGGGTAAAAAGCCAGGACTAGGGGCTGGCCCGGTGGCGCAGCGGTTAAGTGTGCAGGTTCCACTTTGGTGGCCCGTTGTTCGCCAGTTCGGATCCTGAGTGTGGGCATGGCACCGCTTGGCAAGCCATGCTGTGGTAGGTGTCCCACGTATAAAGTAGAGGAAGATGGGCACGGATGTTAGCTCAGGGCCGGCCTTCCTCAGCAAAAAGAGGAGGATTGGCAGCAGATGTTAGCTCAGGGCTACTCTTCCTCCAAAAAAAAAAAAAAACCCCAAAAAACCAGGGCTATTACTCCAGCTGAAGTCCCTTGACATGTACACATAGGATAGGAAAACAGAGCATCCTTCCACTGCCCCCAAAAGATGACACATAGCTGGGAGGAATAACTGACAAGCACATATTAAACACAAACTTATGGAGGCCCTATAATGTGGCAGGAAGTGTGACAAGCATTGTGGATACAGAAACAGGGAACATTTGCTATCCTCTAGAGGTTCAGATTCTAAAAGCTGAGCATAGATTTTAAAAAATGAAATAATGCTGCACTAATCGGAATCCATGATATATTTAAAATTCCGATTCTCTGAAATACAAATTTAACATTATACAGTGATGTCTTTCAATGATAAGTGAACTCACTCTCGCATTATGTCAGTTCATAAAATATTTAAAGGGCCATGTCCAAAAAATTACACATAATTCAGTTGAGATAAGCACTGTACAAAATTGAATAAATTATAGTGGATCATCTCTCTTTTAAAAATAATATTTAAATTAAGAAACCAAATGGAATCATTAGCTGTACTTTATTATTAAAATCAAATACTTTTATACAAATGGATGTTAATAGGTAGGCAACATAGACTGCAGTAATTATTTATATTTGTCAGTTTCAATTTACAGCTGAGAGCATTTACCAGCATCCTGTAACATGTGAATTTGTCCCTAAACTCCAAAGTGCAGGTACTACCAATGAGCTGGTGATATCTTCACGTATGAACCATTGTCAGGCACTGTCTGGGATATCACTCTAGCACAGCACTCCATTCTGGGAATGACTTCTGCTCCAAATGACTCATTACTTATAAATCTGCCTCTACATATCCCCAAACCCATGTTCTGCATGATTGGGTATCACATTAGTGTAGGCCAAATAGAATACCCATCTCTTGCTAAGAATAGCAACACTGTTCTATAGGTAAAGCATAGCTTGGGCTTTTGAAATGGAAATAGACACAGGTAACAATGCCTCCTTTATTGCTCTGTGTAAATTTCACTTAAACTCTTAGGTAATATACACATATTCATTCTTCTGGTTAATGGCTAAATGCTCAGTATTGTCAACTACCATGATGGAATATTCTGACAGGTCAGCAATTTTACTCATGTGATTGAGTGTTCAGGCTATTTCCTCTCCTTGACAGGCTACTAAACACTATAAATAATTTTTTGAGTGTTTTTGACAGAAGAATGGGCGTCATTTTCTTTCTAGAGAGTAAATGCTGTTGTACTTTGGTATCTAAGATTTGGACAAATTCTGCATTTTCCGTGTTGTTCTTCCACCTACAATCATTAAGTGTGTGATGCTTTGTTCAAATGCCTGCTTTTGCGTTAAATTAAAATCCAAGTTGGTGTGGTTAATGTAATTCAAAAGTACCCACTAAGGTTACCTGAAAAAAGTTAGGAACCATGATTGCAACTAGAACATAGAATCAAAGTATCTAAGCAACTGAATTCTACTGAAGTACCTGGGTTTATGTGGAAGAGCAAAGCTAAGATGTGGCCAGGTACAGTGCTGAAAATACACTAAGTGCTTAGTAAATACCAGTTAAATGGATGAATATATGTAATTAATAAAAAAGTCATCCAGAATAAAATTTTAGGTGTCTGTGGGAAAAGTCCATCCTGAAGAAGAGACTCAGATTGAAATTCTTGTTCCAACAAGCTCACCATATATGAGCATCAGTGTTTTTGTAGGCACATTGTAACCCTAGCTAATCTTCTCAAGAGTGCTATCCCATTCTTTTACATGTGTTATAGTAGAAAATAGGTCTGCCCAGGGGCCGGCCCGGTGGCGCAGGGGTTAAGTTCGCACGTTCCGTTTCTCGGCGGCCCGGGGTTCGCTGGTTCGGATCCCGGGTGCGGACATGGCACTGCTTGGCAGCCATGCTGTGGTAGGCGTCCCACGTATAAAGTAGAGGAAGATGGGCATGGATGTTAGCTCAGAGCCAGGCTTCCTCAGGAAAAAGAGGAGGATTGGCAGTAGTTAGCTGAGGGCTAATCTTCCTCCAAAAAAACAAACAAACAAACAAAAAAAAAAGAAAATAGGTCTGCCCATTCTGTTCCACATAATAGAAGACTTTTTTTAAAAAAAAAAGTTCGTTGTATCAGCATACATATTATATTTGTCTACTGAAGGTTATCTGAGCTTCTGTTTTCTCAGGCAAGTCTTGATCCTCTCCATCCCCTCCAAGAATTTTAGTTCTTAAGTGTCCTTTGATATTGGAAATCTAATCTACATTCTATTCCTAGCTGCTGAGCATCTCTCTTGCCCTCCATCTCTAAGCTCCCCTCCCCTTACACAAGTAATGTTTCAATGAAACTGAATTCTTTATTTTGTGAGTCTCTTAGTTGACCCGTATGACTGGAGAGTGTCTCCAACTTCCTCCGCAGGTTTAGTTACTACAGTGATGAGATGGGACTATTATGTGGCCAAGCTTTGCCGTAAGACCAGGACAAGGTACTCAACTTCTCTGTGCCCTACTTTCCTCACCGGTGAAAAGAGAATAATGGTAGTACCTACCTTATAGGGCTATTATGAGGATTAAATAGAATAAAGCACTTGAAATGCCTAGTACAGTCCCTGCACACTGTAAATGCTCAATTAATGTAACAAAGATGATGGTGAACCCTAGGGTTCTGCATAGAAAAGTTCTCCCAAGCCATCCTGTTAAACAAACTGCTCTGGGAGAGTATCCTATTGATCACGTGTAAGTTGTTTGAAACTGTAAATATTCAGGCTTTTGGAAAATCGCTTGCCCATCCCTAGTCTTCTGATATGTCTCCTGTGCTTCACCTTTCCCCATATTACAAAGGATCGTTCAGAAATCTAATCTGCGGGTGCTCTCTTTGCCTGTGATGCCATCTAAATGAGCCAGGAGACTTGATTGATTCATTCATAAACTACAGGGTGAACACAACAACATTCCTGCCTTCATGAATCTTCTATCGCAGTTAAGTTGAAATCAATTAGGGATCCTTTTCCAGTCTCCTCCCCTAGCTTTGCCCTGCCCCTACCATTATTCTCTTACAAACTACCTTAGTTCTGCCTTTTCCAGTTGTTGGCTCATTACCTTTGATGGAGAATATAGAAACAAAATGGGAGTTGAAAATTTCTGTTTTCTTTCTCCTCTGGTTCCAACATGCTAGGTTTCCCAGGAACAAGCCAAGCCCTTCCTCTTTCATCCTGTCTGGGAGATAATGAAATAAGTCATTTCTAGGTAAACCTCACCTTATTGTAGGCTTCAGTGTTTCTGACACTGTTGTAAGGGCTCTAGCACTTCTTGATGCAAAGGAAAGGGCTTTGGAGTCAGACCCAATTGGACTTATATCTCAACTCCACTGCTTCCTAGCTGTGTGACCTCCGGCAAGTCATTTCACCTCTCTGAACCTTAGTTTCCTTGTTGTTAATCAAGAATAATGATTACCACTTTGTAGGGTTGTTGTGAGCACTAAAATAGGAGAATGTGTATAAAGCACTTAGTACACACCTGGCACAAAGGAAGTACTCAAAAAACGTGAGCTATTATTAGCAAGAGCCACAGAGTAAGGGATGCCTGGTTTCAAATCTCTATTCTAAGCCTACTAGCTGATTAACATTCAGCAAATTACTTACTTTCGCTGAGGTTTGGCTTCCTTTTCTGTAAAAGGAAATTTAATATCTACTTATCCACATGATTGTTCTAAGGATTAAATGAGATAAAATTTTTAATGATGCTGTGCAGGACATAGTCCTTTCACTCTTATGTCTGCTGTTTACTAATAGACATTTTTTAAGGCCTTGTTCTCAGCCCTGGGGCTACAGTGGAGAACAAGATGGGCATCTCTTGCTCTCCTGGAGACAAATAAATTAATGAATTAACAATGTTATGAAGGAAACAAGCAGTGCTATTATAGAGAATAGTAACTGTTTACTTTAAGTGGAAGGTTCAGGAAGGACTTCTTTTAAGAGATGACATCTGAACTGAGATCTAAATGCTGAGAAGGAACTAGCAATGGGAAAAGCATTTCAGCCAGAGGGAACAGCATGTAAAAAGGTCCTGATGTGAGAAGAGCATGACCTGTTCAAAGAGCTAAAAGAAGCCTGATGTCCTGATTATTTTGAAGGAATATATCTATCCTTGAATTAGAAAAGTAAGGAAAAGTTGTTGACATTATTAAATATTCTAGAGAGGCCAAGAGAGTGAGGGCAGGCAAGAAAGTTTTAAGAAGGTGGTCATGACAAAATTTCCAAAAAGTAATTTCAGTATTTTTATCAATTAGGGTCACAGCAGGAAATAGGTAGTGCATCCAAAGGAGTTTTTAGAGGATAATTTAATGAAGGGACTATTTACAAAGCTGTGGTCAGGGTTTAGGGTTAATGGCTAAAGGAAACCAAGAAGGAAGGGGGATGCATTGCAGGGCAAGCAACAGCAGGGAGCTGTTATCACCCCCAGTCCTTGTGAAGCTAGGGGAGGGGGTGGTTCGAGAGCCTGGAGAGAGCAGCAGCTGTGTGGAGAAGGCCTGCTGCTGGGGCCGTGGCCTTTGCTAGAGGAACACAGGTAGGAACCAACCTGTAGCCCACACCAAGGAATCTGGGGGTGAGAACACATACCCCACTCACATTAACTCTCTTGCCAGTGTCTCCTGTTGGCCAAACTCAACTGGTAGCCAGAGGAGAAGGGAGCTGGGTTGATGTAGTCTGTAGAGATCAGCCTTCTGGAGCACAGAGCAGGGTGGAGAGGGGTTGGAGCATAGATCTGGAGAGGCAAGTAGAGGCTGTCCAGCACAGTATCTAATATATAACTGTGATAGGGTGAATAGTGGCCCCCAAAAGATGCCTACCATTTAACCCTGGAACATATGAGTATGTTACATTACATGGTAAAAGGGACTTTGTAGTTGTGATTAAATTAAGGATTTTGAGATGGGGAGATTCTCTTGGATTATCCTAGTGGGCCCAATGTAATCAGAAGGGTTTTTTTTTTATAAGAGAATGTTGGAGGCAGGAGAGTCCAAGAACGAGATGTGAAGGCTGAAGTAGAGGTCAGAGTGATGTGCGGCTGTGAGCCAAGGAGTGCAGGCAGCCTCTAGAAGCTGGAAAAGTTAAGGAAATAGATTCTCCCTTAGAACTGCCAGAAGGAACATGCCCCTGCTGACACCTTGATTTTAGCCTAGTGAGACCTATTTTGGAAGTTTGACCTTCAGAACTATGAGAGAATAAATTTGTGTTGTTTTAGACGCTAAGTTTGTAGTCATTATTTACAGCATCAATAGGAAATGAATACAATAACCTTCTATTTCTACAGTGTTTTCAGTTCTACGAGCAGGTTCATGAACATTACCTCCTTTAATATTCACAGCAACTCTTTGAGGAAGGAATTTTTTTTCTTCCATGTAGAGAGAGGGAAAGTGAGGGTCCGACATTTGAAGAAGCTTGCACAGAGCTAGTAAAGGAGGCAGCTGGAGATGGAACCCAGCTCTCTGGACTCCAAGTTCGGTGTCCTTTTCACATGACACCGCACTTTCTACTGTAGAGAAGTGGCCCAAGGAAGCCAGGTTGCAAAGAGTTATGGGACAAATAGGTGGTGAAAAGTGGAGAACCTATCCAAAGATGGTAGAAGAGCTGTCTTTCTTGGAGCTAAGAGATTCTGCCATTGATCTGAGTCTACCTTGAGGTTCAGGGCGTCGGCTCTGACCTAAACCTGTACTTGCTGCAAGACCCAGCAGCCCGGGGACCTAGGGCTTTTGGGGGAGCAGATGATGGGATGATGGGTTCCTTTAGCTAGAGAAGATGTATGCTTATCTATTTTTTAAATATTTGATTTCTAGGTCAGATATAACTTTAAAAAAAAAAGGATTCTGGGCTAAAGCGATGTTTGAAAATCTTGGTGGACATTCTGTAAATTGCAGACATTGTGGAGACCCCCAAGAGGCCTGGCCTTCCAGCTTCCAAGCAGAGGATGGCTGTGAGAAGCAACAGAATGTCATGCATATGACAGCATCTGGGCTGTTAGTTGATTTTTAAAGTGGATTATAACAATTGGAGCTCCATCACGCATGAGGTTTAGACACATTTGTAATCCCAGGGTGTTTCTGTTGTATTGGTAAAGGTCAAAATCAATAGAATTCTCAAATCTTCCCCTATTTCGTAGGTCAGGTGAGCTACCATTCCATAGGTCACTAGTGAATTTCTCTGTGACCCTTAAGTATTTTCTCGACATAAAAATGACTTTTAAGGTTTACTTACTGGTCCCTTGGCAAATGAAGGACATTTCTTGTCTCTAATACCATAAATATATCATCTGGAATTATTGCACATTGAGCTGTTGCTTTGAGTGGCTGCTGAGAAGTGTGCTTGAGTTTCAAAGGGCTTCTCTTTTGGGGGTTGTGGGTAAAGAAACTATGTTTTTCTATCTGCTCCTCCAGAATTGCTCTTTTTGAGTGAAGTGAGCACATCAGAGAGCCGTGTCTCTGAAATGCACGTGAGCCCTGCTGATCTCACCTTCTCTCAATTGTACTTCAGCTCTAGGTGCTGGACTTCCAATGGAGCACGCTACATGAACTATTCATCAGACACCTGTCACTGTGTTGATGGTAGGGATGGCGTTAGGAGCATTGTCCACCATACCCCATTCTATATACTTTAGAAGAACCCGTGGGAGGGAGGAAGTTCTCTCAGTCCTCAGTCCAACAGGAAAAGCTCTGCTAACTGTTTTCTAACTTATGGGCATTTGGAATTTTCTTATTCAATGGTCAGAGCCGCTGAATAAGAGAACCATAACTGCATATTAGAAATATTAATGCATGACTCCACTTTCAGAAATTTAATTTTTCTAGGGTGAGGATAGTGTTTCAAAAGCCCTCCTCCCTCCTTCTAGTGATTCTAATGAGCAGCCAAGGTCGAAGATCACTGTTATAACTGGTTGGGTCTCTTTGCTTTGGCCACAGGAAAGCTCAAAATCAGGTTTGGGGCATTTTCTAACAGCTGTATAGGGCTTCGTGGTGTGCAGTTCTGAGTGCAATTCTAATCTGGACTTGATCTTAGTGACATGTTCCGATTTATCCTTCCTCTTAATTTCTCTACCTATTTTTTTTATCACATTGTTATTATGTATTTATTGGGGCTGTGTCAAATGATCTTCGAAATGAGGCCAAAGATAGATTGGTGGGTGGAGAGATGATAGAAAGACCAATTCCATACAGTGCTTATGATGAGTCTGTTTGTTTCCATGGGATATTTCCATGCATTAGATACTGCGAATGACAGTGTACCAGCCAATCCTGCTACAGAAATCATAGAATACATTGTGCTTTGTAATATTATCATACATACCTTCCCATAATTCTTTTACTTTTTAATTGAAAAGAGGAATATTAGCCATCTTTTTAAAAATTGAAAAAGGAAATTTAAAAAAAACACTCCCTAATTCCACCCCCCCCAACATAACAAATACATTCATTTTTTCAAAAAACCAATCTGTCCTCAGAGGGCTTTTCTTTAAGTGAAATAAATAAGATTAGAAAAATCAACAAAGCATGTATTTAAGAAAAATAAGTGCAGACTTGAAGACAGTCAAAATGCACATTTGCCTTCTGTGGATCGTGGAGACTGAAGAATAAGTGATTTGCTATAGTGGCGTCCCACTGCACTCCAGATACCACGGCCTACAAGGCCCTTTAAGAACGGGCCCCTTTTTGCCTCTTCAGCTTTCAAACCATTCACCACTACCACCCCCCTCCCTTTAGTCATAATGTACCGAGTGGTTAAGTTCGCGCGCTCCGCTGCAGGCGGCCCAGTGTTTCGTTGGTTCGAATCCTGGGCGCGGACATGGCACCGCTCATCAAGCCACGCTGAGGCAGCGTCCCACATGCCACAACTAGAAGGACCCACAACGAAGAATATACAACTATGTACCCGGGGGCTTTGGGGAGAAAAAGGAAAAAAATAAAATCTTAAAAAAAAAAAAGAATGGGCCCCTTTTTGCCTCTTAAGCTTTCAAACCATTCACCACTACCACCCCCTCCCTTTAGTCATAATGTACTTCTTTCAGTTTCTAGAACATGCTCTCTCTTGCCTCTGGGCCTTCACACATGCTGTTCCCTCTGTCAGAATCATATTCTCTCCCTCCTTCCCCCTTTCCCCTGGCTAACTCCCCCTCATTCTTTCCATGTTTCAGCATAGATGTCACTTCCTGCTGGAACTCTTCCTTGAGTTTCCAGACTTCTGGTTTCCCTGCTGTAAATACTTTTCCTATTGGGCCGCTTCTCCCACTGAGTGGTGATTACCCAGTTAATGTCTACCTCCCCTCCTAGACTGTAGGCCTCCAGGACACTGACTTTGTCACTGAATTTCTAGCACTAACCACAGTGGCTAGCACAGAATAAGTACTCAAATGGAATTTGCTATTGTAATTGGAAAGTGTATTTCTGTGTTTGAAAGGCACTTGGTAAATGTTGATAATGCTGATAGAAGTCATTTTTGGAGCAAGACAGCCGTAATCATTCAGTGAGAGAAGACAGAAGCTCAAGCAGCATATGGACTCTGTAGCTGGACATTACTTTTCCCTCTTCTTTAGATATTATGTTAAGGATCATAAGACATACAGCAACGGAGAGAAATCAGCTCATCTCAAACTAATTTTCTCTTTTAGTTAACACTTGTTCTATGCAACAAAAGGTCATAGTAGTTGGGAGCATGAGTGCTTCCAAGATGATTGCCTATTCAGACAACTCAAAGGAGCTTCTGTAGCTTTGCCTTATGCTGCGGTCATTTGGGCATGAAGTGGAGGGTGCCCGAAATATGACAGTTGAGGGGGTAGAAGCACAGATGGGGGTGGATGCCATGAAATGCCATATGCGTTTACTTGGCTTTTTTTTTTGCCTTTAAGCTGTAAGAAAGCAGCTGTGTGTATTGGAAAGAGCTTTGAACTTGGAGTCAAAATTTCTTATGTTTCTACTTCCTAACAGTGTTACTTTGGGCCCGTCTGTTGATCACCCTGAGCCTTGATTTCCACATCTCTAAAATGACAATAATGTAAGCCTCATGGCCATCTGGTGAAAATTATCTCATATCTAAGGAGGTGATTGATAAAGGTTTGTTAAATTCAAATGTCAAAAATGACATAGCCCATTGGGATGAGTAAGTGTAAACGTTCTGGCTTTTCTCTTTCTCAGAGTTTATGGATGAATTTAAACATTTTGGTTGTTGTTACTGACATTACTTATTTACATGGTACCCTTCTTCCAAAAAGATAAAGAAGAAGACATCATGTAGCTTACCTTTCACATAAAAATGATTTGTTTAATAAAGCAATAGCTGCCGGAAATTCCAATTTTGCTCTGCTTTGGTGTAATCCAGATGCAGACTGGGAGTTTCTTTATCCCTACAGAGCTAAGGGGATAAAGAAGGCCCACAAACCTCTCCAAATTAGCCCCTGAATATCAACCGCATTTCTTTAGAGTATAATCAGATACTCTGACTCTGGTCTTCTAATTATTTTACCAGGCTGGGAAAGGAGAGCTGACAAATAAGCCCGATTCTTCCTTGGCACCACAAAATTCAAAGAAGAACAGAAAGTCCATTGAAGTCCTCCTCTGTTCTTTTGAAATGTGTGTGATCTGCCTCCTGAGACTCCAAGGTTATTAACTTGAAGCAGGAAGGTGGTAGAGAAATGAGTAAAGAAATATCCATCCATCTCAGTTGTCTTGGCTGCTCTGTCATGCAGACCCCAGCAGAGCAGAAAGCAGTGATCTGCACAGTGCAAACATGAGCTCCCGCTTGCTGCTACTTCTGTGTCAAAATTCCTTAGGCTACTCAGTAACTTGGAGGATGCTTTCCTTCCTACCTATGTCTCCCAGTGTCTAAGCCAAGTCCTCCTCGGTTTGTGGCTCTGAGGGTTCTTCTCTTTCCTTTTTGGACTGTCTTTTACTCATTCACTCTAAGTCGCTAACCTAGCTAGGAACACATTATATGCTCATTTGGTACTTGGGTACAATATAGAGACATGGAGCTACAGGGAAGCATAGAAGTAAATGGGCTCTCAGAGACTGTCCTAACAGCTATACTTGGTCATTTTCAAACTGTGCTTCAAAGAGCCCTACAGGTATATTATGGGGGAGTATCAAGGGTTTCACAGAGTGGAGGTTGGGAGGTTGGGAGATGGGTACCAGATAGAGGCTGAATGGAAAAGACAGTGAGGCAACCTATCATTGCTTTGACCAGAGAAATTCTGTTTTTATTTGGCTCTCATATTTGATAGCAGCATGCGATTTCATTTAAAGAAACAATTCTATGGCCAAAACAATTAGTGAGGAAAGCATTTGCTCAGCCCTGTTGCATATCCATAGAAAGGTAGGGACCTGTTAATTGTGAATTACCTTGTTTTGTACCTGCTCTGTTTGCATAGAAGCGTTTTTTACCTCTCCAAGTGGAATGTGAACTTGTGAAGATCATGGTCCATATTTGCTGACTGTCTTTGTGAATAACAATGACAGCTCGTTAGATCCCATTGGGCATAGCTCTGCATTCTTCATATATCCGTTGTTCTTAATCTTTTTCGAGTCTTTTTTTGATGATCTGATCAAAGTTGTAGGCCCACTGTCATGAAAAATACTTGTAAACAGTACAATTTACATATTCTTTCAAGGTATTATGTTGCCACTGAAACCCAGCCATACACTCCAAGATTGTTTCCCTGCAGGAAAGGCTTCTCTTGATTGACCACACAAACAGTTGGGGTAAATATACAGTAAGGAAGCGTTTTTTTTTTTTTTTCTTGATTGTTAGAGCTGCACAATATTGGAATGAGCTAGTTCATGAGAGAAGGAATACATGATTACTTCACATGTACGGACGCTACCTGGCCAGAGAGGCAGGGTGGCATAATGGACAAAGGCGTTGGACTTGGCATTAGCCAGAACACTCCTTAGATCCTATTGCTGACAATTCCTACATTTATTTCCTTGGACAAATCACTTATCTGAGCCTCAGTTTCCTTATCTGTTAAATGGGAATATAATATTGCCTGCTTTATAATGATCTCACTGGGTTGTTGTGAAGAGTTAATGGTATAATTCACGCAAGTGATTTATCATGGTATACAGTAGTTGGTCAAAATATCAGCTCCCTAAAACTTTTTGTGGAAAGGACACCTGCCTTGTGTGGGAAATTGAATTAGATACTCTCTCAGGTCCCCTCTAATTTTGAGATTCCCTGTTGGTTTATCCTTTCTTCTGTTTTGTTGAATAATCTTGGAACTGTTTTCTTCTTACTTTGGATTTACCCTCAAACAGGTTTCGTGACTAGAATCTTGGGCAGCGATTGCTGTTCACCTCAAAGGTCAGCTTTAAAAAATGTCTTTAAAAATATCTTGAGCTTCTTTGAAGAGATTTTACATCTTTATTGTAAAGTGACTCTGCGTGTCCCTTAGGAAGGTGAGGAGACTTTGACTAAAACTTCTGCCATGTTGTACTCTGTAGCCAAATAGTCTAGGGAAACACAAATTTATGAGTAGGTAGAGTTTGTAGAGAAGATAAGTAGATAAGATAGCTTAGAGTTTATGATCTGATTTGGCTTCAGGCTTTTAAATAAGTCAGCCAAGTGTAGTTCCAAAAACTTGATCTTCAAAATGGATACCTTTTGACGTGCCTGTGGTAGCTAGTCTCCAAAGATAGCATCCAAATGAACCATGCTTCCTTGTATTAAGCCCTCCCTTTGAACTTGGGCTGGCTTTTGACCAGTAGAATGTGGTTCAAGTGACACTGCATGTCTTTCTAGGCTAGATCATAAGGAGTCTTGCAGTCCCTTGGAATGCTTGTGCTGGGAGAAACTAGGTACCAGGTCATAAGTCCCACTACCCTAGTTCCACCATGCTTGAGGATGCTCAAATATTGAAAAGTAACATGGAAAGAGAGATGTCTGACCAGCTCCCAGCTGCTCCAGCAATCCCAGCTGAGGTGCCAGACATGTGAGTAAAAAACCTATCTTGGACATCCAGCCCAGGTGAGCCTTTACAGGACTCCAGCTGCCATCTGACTGCAACTGCAGGAGAGAACCCAAGTAAGAAATTTTAGCTTAGTCCGGTTAATCCACAGCACTGTGAGATGGTATAGTAAATTGTTGTTGGATCCACTAGTTTGAGTGTTTTTTTTTAAATAGCAATAGATAACTGAAAAGGATGCCTGAATCATACATGGGGGTGTGCAGGCACACAGACACAAACACTGGTGAATTTTATGCAGCTGCCAGCAGAGTATCTGGTAGGATCATTGGAGGACCTATGGCTTCCTAGTAAGAGGGGCCATGTTGGTTGCCATTGACTCAAGTTGATAAGCCTTAACCCTCAGATCAAGAAAATCACTTGGTTAAGACCACTGGGGCAAGAATAGAGCTTATATCTCTCCTACTCGTCTCCTTGGTATCCAAGTTCATGCCATTTTTCTTATTCTTATGACAAGGTCTCTAGAGGGTTTTGTGCTATAGTGTCCCCAGATTACTTGCCAGGTTGACCTCATGCAACTGTTAAAACCAGAGTTGATAAAGCACAGCCTGCAGGCAGACCACCTATTTTTCTAAGTAAAGTTTTATTGGAACTTACTCATGTGTTTACATATGGTCTGTTGCTGGATTCACACTACAATGGCAGCATTGAATAGTTGTAACAGATGGTGTGGTGTACAAAGCCAAACATATTTACTACCTGACCTTTATGGAAAAACTTCGCCAAACCCTGGCCTAGACCATTGAGATAACTGGTTGATGATATTTTAGATTATGTGCAGTGTTATACTTAGACTGAACCTAAGAACTTGATTTCATAATGATGTTCTTCTGATTTCACCTTTCCTGGGGATCACTAAGCAGGTAAATTCAAACTCAGTTAACGTATAGTAAGTACCTACAATGCTCTAGGTGCTTGATATGTGTTTTCTTATGTATTATTCTTCACTGCATGCAGTAATCCTGTGAGGTGAGTATTTTGTCTCCGCTTTATAGATGAGGAAATTTGAGATTTCAAGAGAAAGCGTGATTTCATTAAGGTCATATACCTGCTAACATGATTGAACGAGGCCATGAACCAAGTCCACAAGCTCCAAGTACTGGTTCTTTCTCCTATACCAGAGCTTTTCAAAATTTTGTGTTTTTTAATGTTTGTATATATGTATGTGTGTATGTTTGTATTTACATATGTATTTAAGTGTTTGTCAACAGAACTTTCTTTTACTCAAAAAATGCTATCCGTGAGCCCAGTGTATATAAAACAGATTAAAGCAGAACTTCTTTGATCAAAGTGCTCCATGATCACACCCTTCCTCCTTGCAGTGTGTGCGTGTGCGCGCGTGCACACACGCACTTTAGCCTTAACCTGAACATAGTGTGGACCTTCTCAGGACCTGTAACAAAAGGTGGAATGACATGAGGCTTGGGCCATCGTCATTTGGTCTTTGTTTTTTCCATAACACAGATGTCTAATTGTTCTTTTGTGTCAATGCCAGTGATTTTCAAGGCCTTCCATAAAATTGAAAAAGAAGTCAAAGATTATATTTGTTTGTGCGACTTCTTTAACTGCTCCCAAGCTTCAAATTTCCTTATCCAAATCCAAGTAATCTGAATACCATTGTTCTTTTTTTAATCCTATTTTTAATTTGATACATCCATATGATGGAGTTTTATATATAAATATTAAAAATTGTTTATAAAGATATTTAGTGATAGAAAATATTTGTAATGTAATACTGATTGAAAAAAGAGCTCTGTATACAGTGTAATCTTAGCTGTGCATGGGGTATGTGGGTGGAGATGTGTGTATTAACTCATTCATCCCTAGACGAATAAAATTGGAGAGACTTGTGCTTAATTAAATATTGACAACTCGGGGTGGAGGGGTTCTGTGTGATTGTTATTGTCTGCTTTAGATCTTTGCACATTGTCCATTCTTTTGAAAGCATGTAGAAGCAGTCACTTTGCCAAAAGTAAGTGTATGTACTGTATTGTGATGCTTTCTGATGTTGTTTCAAATATTTGAGAAGAAACAGCTGGCCTGGAAGAATAGAGGCATGTTGGTTCCTGAGTTCTTCCTCTCCGAGTCTCGCATTATCCTTTCATTCCTTGTCTGCCTGCATTTTTATGCTTCTTTATTTACAGTGACCTTAAAGAAAGGCTACAAAAGGCCCTTGGCCTTTTATTTAGCATGTTTAAACATATATCTCTATTTATGGCCTGTCAATATTGAGTGAAAACTTGACTTGAAATAAATCTGTCTGTGTTTTGAACAAAAGAAGCACAGATGTTAATTGGCATTGTATGTTTTAAATGTCAGCATCAGTATGTTCTTTTGGATGTAAATTGAACCCATGCAGTAACTGCAAAGTATGAATGAGATTATGTTTAGGCAGATCAATGGCTTGAGATATTTAAAGACTTACAAATGAGTGTTTAGGACTCATGAAAGATAATGTGTGATGTGCTACATTGCTTTGGACTAAAGTTTCCCACATCGTAAAGTGTATTAACTGTGTAGGTAAGTTTTTAAACATGTCTATTTTTAACAAAGTGTAAAAGAACCCCTGTATCCTATTATGGAAAAGTGTTATATATTAATGACACTCTTGAATTCAAAAAGATCAGTGTCACACTATGTAAACATCTCTTTATCAGTTAGATTGTAAGTGACAGTACGTTTTATAAGGTCTAAGGAAGCTTACATAAGAACAAATATTTTCCCAATACAATCAAATGCCACTTTGAATAACAGGCACAGTAGAAGAGATGCAATGGATATGTGTAATGTGTGCTAAATTCGTGATTGCCTTGGGCACTACTAAAGCCACACTGGGTAATTTCACTTGACAGCCAAAAAAGAGGAGCTAAAGAAATGTGGCAGTTTCACCTCCTGCATCTATTTACAAACTCCCATGGTGACCTCATTAATCTTGGGGAGGAGAAGCACTCAAAGACTGGCTGCATAATGCCAAAATGACTGCTTGCAAAAATCAAGATCCAGTCCATCTGCCACTGGTTTTCTTTATGCTGGTGTTTGGCAACTTTATAAAGAGGATTGCCAAGGTGTGCTGGGTTACAGTTGGGGGAGGAGGATGTTGACTAACACTGATTGGAACAGGAGCAGTTGTTTCCTATGCCTGCTGCACCTGCCAGCCAGCCACAGGAGCTCAGGCTCCAGCTCTCCCATCTCTTTGCTGCTGCAGATTCACACCATGTCCTGGCAGGAGTGGTGGGGCGAAGAATGGAGGTCACTGCTGGGCTTCCCACCAGAGACAGTGGACTGCCATGTCATCATTTGCATACTTTGGTACATATGCCAGGGGATACTAACCTCTGGCTTTGATCTGAGTACATCAGACAATTTGTTGGGCTAATATGCTTTACTTGCCTTGACTAAACTTTGTGTTTTTCCAAATGACCAATTGTTTAATGGCCAAGGACACTCAATGACTTTAGATTTGGATTCAGTAAACATTTGTCATGGGACTTGCTTTGTGCCAGGCACTGTTTTGGTTACTGTGGCACCTTTATCTCTTTTAATCATCATAAAAGTTTGAGGGTAATGTTACTATTCCCATTTTTAAATGACTAAACCAAGCCCTTTCTACTAACCAATGATGTGGCTGTCCTTACTTTAGGGGGAAATGTATTAATTTTTTATAAATAAAATGATATGTGTGACATAAAGATGATAAGGCCATCATCTTTTAAAAGATATATGTCATTGCTAACGATCTTAATTAGGCATTTAGAATTATAACAAGGACATATCACTGGTGAAGTGGTGTGAGGGCAGGGAAGTTGAGACAGTGGGAATCGGAATATAATGCATATGACAGAGGCCATGTATCAGGTATGTGCAAGTAAAACCAGGAGAATACATTGTCTTGGATGCCAAGGGAGGAGGAGGTTTCACGATAGAGCAGGTACTCAACATTGTGTGATGTAGAAGAGAGACCCAGAATGGTAAAGCCTGAAAAACTCCCAGGATTCTGCATTTTGCATGTCAATGCTGACCTTACCAAGAGCCCCTTCTATGAAGTGGAAAGGGCAAGAAGCAGATATTGTAGAATGAGGGATGAGTAGGAGGTGAAGGAAGAGAAGATGTGGGCCAGGGCACAGGGGGAAGGATTGATCTTGAACTGGATGAAAGACCTCCCAGTCCTCATTCTTGAGGGAAGAAAATGAGGAAGGATGTGATTTGTAAATGTTTATGTTGAAGATGTGGAAAGTTAAGGAAATCATAGCCCAAAGCCTCAATTGTATTAATGCACCAGTGCCAGAGAAATATTGAAATTGGATGGGGTAGGGGTTGAGTAAGGGGCTTTTGAGCAAGGTAGTAAAGGCTTAACAAGCTCACTGGGGAGAATAGAGAATGGGCTGATGCAAAGTATAAAGGGGTGTTGCTGAGACTCCAGCAAAGGCTGGGGATTGTTAATTTGTAATGATGCTAAACTGCCTGGTTTGCATGACATTCTTTTGCTGGGTAGAGCAGAAAGGGTAGATTTTGGGATTTGGGGTTGTGGCACAAGGACAGTGGTAGAAAGAAGCTGGAGGGCAAATATCTTGGATTTGTAGGCATCAGATCCAGGCAGGGTAGGGACAGAAGGGAAGACAGAAGTCTGGTAGAAGTCTGGTTGTGACTGGAAGATCAGACAGAAGTTTGATCTCTACAGAGATCAATGGACTGAACAGCTCTTGGAGCGTGGTGTCAGGATGTGGGGTAGAGGAGGAGATGGTAAACCATGATCTAAAATCAACCTGAATAGGTCATAAATGTGGAAGAGTTAGTAGGAGGCACAGAGAGGTATATAGCTGGGAAGTAAGCATTTCAAGAGACCAGAGATTTTTCCATAAGAATTCAGGAATAATGATCATGATGTTGGGTTAGTAAACAATAGGGCCAGATCTCCAATATTCCAATATTGAGATATGAAGTGTAGGTGAGAGAATAACCAGTCTTCACTTGGGAGCCTGCAGGGAAAGTAGTGCCCTCAGAAGAAGAGCTAGGTTTCAGTAAAGGCATGGGTTGGGAGAGCATTCTGTCAAGGTTCAGGAAATAGAGGGATTCATCTACCATAGTCTTAAGGATCCAGAACATGCAATGAAAAGGTTTATGGACAAGGGCAGCAGTGGAAGCTTGAGGCAGAGAGAAACAGCACAGCACAGTGAGAATGAGACTTCAGATGAGGAAGCTACTTATATTTTGGGTGTGACCAAGAATGATAGGTATGGGACAGAGGAGTCATTGAAATTTGCTGCCTCAGGTTGGTGCATGAGGCCAATAGGAAGGTATATGGTGCTTCTTTGCAGCCCTGTGAGTTGTAGAGAAGTAAGTCCTGGGTGAGAGCTCTTGGAGTCCAAAGCTTGAGTTTAGATAATGACACCGACTTCAGGTCTTAGTACTTTGTCAGTATTTCTTACCAGGCTGACAGGTTGCTTGGGTACAGCTTCATCTTTGACCATTGATATCGTGAGGACATTATGAATTGCTAAGTACTTACTCAATTTTCTGGTTGCTTTGATCTCTTTTATTCATTTATGCCCCTGCCTTATTTCAAGGAGGATTTATGGCAGGTATTCAGTATTGTGAGATTCCTGGTATGAAGCCTCAATGCAGTTGACTGCGAACGTATGATTAATTAATTTGGGAAAGCTTTTGAGGGGGTTGATCTGGCTTTTTTTCCCACCCAGTTTTTGGATATTCTGTCATCTGAAAATATCCCTATAGGATTATAAAGTGAATATAATATTCAAATTACTTACTTTGTAACAGTCTTTTAAAAATGGCTTCCAGGGAAACTTCTAGTCAAAATGATATTTGGGGCAATAATGTGTGGATTTAATTGATACTGCTTTATTACTGCTTAGTGGCATTGGCTGTATGTACCCGACGGTCTTCTGTGGGTTCGCTGATGTCACCATGAACAGAAGAATCAACCCATCAAGGAAAAAATATTTTTTTTCATGGACCTAAGCCAAAAATATTTAAAAGCAGGAGAAACATTTGGAAACTCTTCAGAAGTTTTATAACACTACTTGCCTGGTGTGGAGGCAGGTAGAAGTTTTTTTTTCCTGATTATGAAAGTAAGATATATTCATTGTAAAAAATATTAAAAATAAATAATGTATAAAAACAAAGAAAAATGAAAAATCACTTTTAATCTCACCAGTTAGAGATATCCATTGTTAACATTTTGATGCATATTATTCAATCATTTTTTATGTCTACATGCTTTTTAGCAAAAATGAGAGCATAGCAACATATTTTTATTTTTTCCTGCTTGTCTCATGAACGTGATCAAATGTCATTAATACTCTCTCACAAAATGATACTCAATATAGTATTCCATTGATCAACTGTATTTACCCAATCTCCTCATGCTATTTATCTGGGTATTTTTCATCTTTTTGGAATTATAAATCATGCTGGTATGAACATCTTTGAAAAGAAATTAATCTTGCGTGCATTCATGATTATTTAACATGGATTCTTAGAAATTTAATAGCTGGATAAAGTGTTTTCTCTCTTCCCTCCTCCCACCTTCACTGCTTCCCTCCCCACTCCTTCTCTCTTTTTTTCTTTTTCTTCCTGCCTTCCTGTTGGCCTTTCTTTCTGACTTTTTCGTTTTTTGTTGTAATTTACACTTGAAATCAAATTTATCCTTGTGATTATGGTGCAGTGGATTTGTTATTAGATGTTACTGATTAACACAGGGGGTTAACGAATTCTAGCCCATGGACCAAATCCAGCCCACCTCCTGTTTTTGTATGGCCCATAAGCTAAGAATGTTTTTAATGTTTTTAAATGATTGAAAAACATCTAAAGAAGAATGATATTCTTTGATAAGTGAAAATTATAGGAAATTGAAGTTTCATTGTCCATTAATAAAGGGTGGCGTACAGCCATGCCTATTTGTTTGTGTAATACCTATGGCTCCTTTCATGCTCCTGTGGCTGAGTTCAGTAGTTGGAACAGAGACTATACAGTCTGCAATGCCTAAAATATTTACTATCTGGCCCTTTATAGAAAAAGGTTGATAATCCCTGATTTAGGCCAGAGGGGTTTAGGAAGTCATTATAGCTAATACACCAATCCTTTATTTTGACTCCAGAATAATTTGCTTTTAAGCTCTACTCTATCTATATTGTAAATCCTTGCCACCGTTTCTTCATCTGTAGAGGATAATAGTAATGACAATCTCACATGGTTTTTGTGAAGAATGCATGATTAAATACATTTGAAGTGCTTGGAATAGTGCCTGACTTACAACTGATAAGCACTGTCGCTGGAGAGCGTACAGCTACTTGCCAAGTGTTCCACTGGGAGGGTGTGCTATTTATTTCAAAGGAGGGAAGACCAAGCTTGCTTGTTTTGGTGAACCTCATGTATGTTTGACATGTATCTGCCTTCTGAGACTATTGCAGATGCTCCCTCATGTGGCTGGGGTGGGAATTATTCTCCATGATCAAGTAGCATCTTTGGGTTGGGGCCTTGGTGGATATGTTTTGGGTGCTTCTGGCAGTTGAATGCGGTTGAATATGTTTCACTTCTGCTACAAAGTTACCATCAGCAGCACGTGGATTGCAAATGCTCATACAATCAACAATGTATAGAAAACAAGGACAGTGAAGGAAATGATAAGAACTGGGTTGGATAAAGACTATAGAGAAGAGGAACTTGACAGCATAGAGGAAAGCAGACGGAAGGGAAAATAATGGAATGTGATGAGTTTTTTTAAAAGTTTAACTAGATTTAGGGCAATCATTTTTAAAATGTCTGTGTATTGTGTGCCCAAAGAAGAATACAGAAAAAATATACAGAAAATATAGGCTTTTAAATACATTACTAGAAATTACTTCAGAAGCCAAAGTTTGCCGTGTAACCAAAGGTTGGTTATTGCCCTTTTCATATAAGTTAAGTCCTTTCTGTGCTTCTTTCCATAGCCATCATTTTCCCCTGCTCTCTCATCTTAGGAGAGAAGAGTCCCTTCTTTCCTACCAAGACTAATCCATTGCTTCTGCTTCCCCTTCTTCCTCTTGCTCTTTTCTTATCCCTGACTGGTAAATCTCCCATCTTCTTCATCACTTATCCGTTCTGTATCCATAAATCTTCAAACATTCCAAGTGATATTTTCTACAGGGTGTTTATTGCAGGGTCCTCTTTGGGACTTGGAAGAACACAAGGTGGGAGATCTAACACGGATGAAAGAGACCAGTTACTGATGTCTCCTAACACAGTCAGTTCTCAGTCATCCAGATCGATGGAATACAAAGTTGTTATGGTAGCTATTTTTTAAGTATTCACCTTTTAAGTATATATCATGCTTACTCTATTCAAAATATTCTAAATTCAGTTACAGTATTTTCTTTGAACTGTGAATTATTTAGATTGCTATTTCAGTTTCCAAACCCACAGGCTAGTAGTTCTTTCTCCCTCCCCCCTTCCCTGTCTGCCCTCCTCCTTTGTTGCCACTTGTTATTGGATCTTGGGATTTGGGGAAAGAGCTTGTGTTCTTTTTTAAAGCATTTCTCTGGAATTTTTTGAGACTTTTTTATGGCCACTATATGATCAGATTTCCTTAATGTCCTATGTGTGCTTGAAAGTAATGTGCATTCTCTAATCATTGGGTGCAGGTTTCTATATGGTTCAATTAGATAGAGCTTGTTAATTATGTAGTTCAAATCTTCTATGACTGTATTAATTTTTTGCTTGATTGCTTTGTCACTTTCTGAGAGATGTGTGTTAAAACTCTTCTGCTATAATTATGGATTTATCAATTTTTTCCTTTGTAAATATGCCATTTTTGTGTCACTTATTTTTAGGCTGTATTTCTACATTACTGATATATTTTGCGTATAGTCATTATATAATAAGCCTCTTTATCTCTAATAAAATAAAATCTTAAACAAGAACTTACCTTTTAGAAATATTATAATATTTAGGAGAAAGAGGCCTAATATTTACCTCCTAAAGTATAATTTTTTTAACTTATAAAAGTAATACCCGGTCATTGTGGGAATTAGAATTATTACTGATTTCTTTTTTCTATACATACGTTTTAATCACAATCCCGTCACCCAGTCATGATCACTGCCAACATTTCACCATACAGTCTTCCATTCTCTCTCTACATTTTTTCTTATTGAGATCATGTATAAAGTGCAAGATTATATCTTAATTTGTTTTAACTTCACTGTATCGTAAACATTTTCTCTTGTTGTTACAAGCTCTTTTGTACATCATACCTCCACACTCCTAACCACCAAGGGAATTAAAATGGACTTTGGGGTACAATTAAATATACCTAAAGTAGTCAGTAGAACAGAACCACATGTGAAGTACAGAAATTAAAGAATATGACCTGAACTTCCATCACATTATTTGTACCACAGTTTGGAAAATTTGAATTATGGAATTTCAGTGATGGTTGCCATCCTTGGGGAAATCTTCATAGCAGAGGTGGAATTTAGCTTAACATTGCTCTCCTCCTCAATGCTAAGTCAACTCTGTTTAATAAGGGTACTAGGAAGGGCATTAACCAGGCCCCCTAATATGGAATGGGTGGCAGAGGGTAGATCAGGCATCAATAATGTAAAGGAAGACCCATCGGCTTCATTTTGCAGAAAGGGGGTGATATGATTCACTAAGCAGGATGGGACAAAATCTGGAGGACCTAAACTGTCAAGAGACTTTCTGCTCTCTGTGCAAAAGAGAGATATTTGTGGCTGTGTTGTTGCCACACTTAGAAGAGGAAGAAGGAAGGGATTTTTGTGTCTCCATGGGTCATGCTGTCTCAACTACAAGTCTGCTGAAAAGGCAAGCGACGGAGCAGAACCACGTTAAGAAAGGAAAGTGAAAACCATTAGGCAGATTCTACTGGTGAATTTGTAATTCTAAAGTAAAAATCATCGCATTTTATCCTCCTTACAAAGCTTTAAAGTGTATTTTAATTATTCTGATTTTAACAGGGAGGAACCAAGGTTTAAGGAGGTTGGGTGATTTCATATGACCACAGTACTAGCCAGATCTTAGGACGCCTAGTTTGCTGGTTTTTACATTACTCTGTTTTGCTTCTTCAGGCTAAACATGATAGTGTTTAACGATGGTAACAATGGTTGCTAGTTCTTTTATTCTCCAACTTTTGAGCCCTTAAGGTGTTAGTTTTTCCTAGAAAAATTCTGCAGTACTAAATATCAGAAGGGAAAAACCCCAAACATCCCCAGAGAAGATCAGCCTGATAATTGTTTTATAATTGACATTTTTTTCTAGACTGGATTCTTGTAGGATTTTACACACCTCACACACACACACACACACACACACACCTGTTTATGTAGGTGTGGATCTCTTTTCACTGGTTTTGCCTGGAATTTGAGGAGCTCATTTTATCAATATGCTCACCTTTTCCTTCAGCTTAAGAAAGTTCTCCTCAGTTATATTTTAACCATTGTTTATCTTTCAGTTATTCTGGTTCTTTCCTTAGGAGTGCCTAGGAAGCATAAGTTAGCTCTGCCCTTCACACATATTATCCTTTCTCCCTTCTTTTCCGTGTTTAAGTTTTTGACTATTGCAGTCTGGTGATCTCCAGAATATAAATATTTGGCTTTATTTTCTGCAGTATTAGTTTGGCTGTCTGCTTAATGTGTCTGTGTTGATCCATGTTTCCTTCCACTTTCTAACCGTTTCAGTAAATGGAACCTTCATCCCCCCAATTGCTCAAGCCAGGAACTCTCTGTCTCTGAATACCTACACACAAACCATCACCCAGTCTTCTCTATCAAACATCCAAATTATGTGTTGAATCATTCCATTTCACAAAGCAAAATAGTGACTAAGGCACGGCTAGAATCCAGATCTTCTGGAAGGTAAAAGATGGAAAGATGAAAATAGCATTTTCTTTAGATCCAGGCACACCCTGGCTTATTGCCTGGCTTCACCACTTTCCACCTGTGTGACCATAGGAAATTATTTAATTTCTCTGAGCCCCCATTTCCTTTTTTATAAGAAGTTAAAATAACTACCTTTCCGAGTTACATTTTTAAAGAAAACATTGTATGATTTCATTTATGTGAGATTTCCAAAGTAGGCAAATCTGTGGAGACAGAAAATATATTAGTGGTTGCCCAGGGATGGGAGGGTGTGTGTGTGGGGGGGGGAAATGGGGAGTGGGTTTAACTGCTAAAGGATATGAAGTTTCTTTTTGGGGTGGTAAAAAATGTTCTGAAATTGATTGTAGTGATAGTTGGACAACTCTTTGAATATACTGAAAACTGTTGAATTGTTCATTTTAAAGCGTGAGTTATATGTTATGTAAATTATATCTTTACAAAGCTGTTAAAAAAAAGAGTAAACTGTGGAGGAAGTTCCTGAGATGACAGACAACCTTTTCACCTACACAAGGTTGGCCATCTGGGTCTACGGTTCAACAAAATCCACACTAGTACATGGTCTTGGGCCTGGGCAGAGTCTGCAAAGCTGCATCCTAGTGGCACCATGGAAGGATTGCCTCCCTTTAGAAACCACAGCTGGGAAATTGCTAGCCCTTTATGGATTTGGAGAGGTGCTTTTGGCAGCTTCCTAAGATAAGCATAGTGCACAAATAATTTGTCACCTGGGGCTTCATGGCAGCTGGGAGCAAGTGGCCTCCCAAGGTCCCTAGCTAAAACGTTGAGATGCACCTCAGTCCTCAGTTTTCCAAGGGATTTGATCTACTTGTCTTCACTGCAAACTTTCCTGGTATTCCTGCTAATTCCACTGCTGAATTACTCGAGACATTCTGTAGAGTGGAGGGCATAACTTCTAAGGAGTTTGATTTACTCATCTCCTCTGAGAAAGGTCCTCCTAAGTGGATTTACTTTGATGAAGCTTTGATAAGGACTTTGATACAATCTAGAAGATTTCAGAGTTGGGGACACACCTTGGGCCTCCGTTTGTAAGGGGTTCCATCCACTGGTCTCCATAGCAAAACATGATCAGGGAGGCTGAAAAGAAATTAGACATCCTGGGCTTTGATTTTGTAAGGAGTTTGATCTACTTGTCTCTACTTTGGACCAGCCTGAATTAACACAGCCCAAAGTGAAGTCACCTGATACAGGTTTACTGAAAACATTCCGTATGATTGGGGGGAACTGGAGGTATAAAAACGTCCACTAGGTCTGAGAGATCAGCCCAGTGTCATGGTCCATTTCAAGGGTAACTTGGAGGGTTAAATGAAATAATTATAGCACCTGGCCCATAGTAGACTCTTAATGAATGCTAGTTCCTTCCCGCACACCTCTGGACCCATATCTAGTACCTTCATTCATACAACCAAATGGGCATTTATTGTGTGTGTGGGTGTGCATGTGTGCATGCATGTATACACACATATGTATGTATGTATATATAGCACATATATATGTGTGTATGTGTGCATAATATATATATTCTCTTTTATATACATTTATATTCTAGAGTAAAATGAATAGTTATTTAAGGTTTAGTCATTTGAAAGGATGCTGAACTATTTACCACAGAGGACAATTTTGGGTATTTGGTGTGAGGGAAGGAAATTACTATTTTGGAAAGACATAAAATAAAGTGTGACTTTGACTGAAAGGAATTAGTGTATTTGTAACTTTCTTAAAAGCACAGAAACTAAAATTAAGAAGTGAGCATATTTGTGTGGTCTGGCAGAAAGCAACTGTCCCTTAAGTGGCCCATTTCTTTTTGGATCTCCATGCAAAAGGCAAACTGGAGACACGCTGGGACCAGAGAGGCTGGAGCAACCTAGATAGGACATCGGTAGGGAGGCCATGTGATTGGCCCCGAGGCGCCTCACAGACTGTCATCTCAAGTACTGTTGTGGAGCCAAATGCTGAAGCAAATAAAATATGTTCTAGTTATGCTTGGGAGACCTCCCAAGCCCAGCTGCCTTCCTTTCCTCCTCCCTTTGCTTTCTTTTGCCAAGATAATGCTAGAAGGGAAAGGCAAGAGGAGAGGAGAGGGCTGGGCCGACTCCATCACTGGATTATATATGTAACATTTGTATTTGTGTTTGGAAAAGCTTGGATTGTCTTCCAGCTGCATGTTTACTTAACCTCAGGATGGCAAGGGACTAGGAAGAGTCCAAGAAGTCCTGATCTTTCACTGACCTTGGGAAAATCGTGTTGACTCCCTGAGTGTCAATTTCCTTATTTGCAAAAATAGGGATAGGGATAATAATACCTTTCCTGCTGTTTTTGCATACTGCCTGTTATCAAAATATAAAGCACTAAGCTTACAGATGATATTTTATTTTGAGGAAGATTATCCCTGAGCTAACTACTGTCAATCCTCCTCTTTTTTTTTTTGCTGAGGAAGAGTGGCCATGAGCTAACATCCATGCCCATCTTCCTCTACTTTATACGTGGATTGCCTACCACAGCATGGCTTTTGCCAGGCGGTGCCATGTCCGCACCGGGGATCTGAACCGGCGAGCCCCGGGCCACCGAGAAGCGGAACGTGTGAACTTAACTCTGGCACCACCAGGCCGGCCCCAGATGATATTTCTTAAATCCCTTCACAAATTCAAGTACTTCACATTTAAAATAGGACTAAAATGTTTCGCTCAACTAAAAGAAGAAAAACGTTAACACAAGTGAAATGTTTTGTACATATTAGAACAGCAGAGGTTTTTTTTTTTTTTAAAAGGATGGCACACGTTGGTAAAGGTACAGGGAAGTGGACACTTGCATAGCCTTCCACTGAGGGTTGACATATGTAATGTGCCCTTTCTGAGGACAACTTGGCAGGATGTATCAAAATCTTAAAAAGCTGTGAAGCCTTTGATCCAGCAATTCCACTTCTAGGAATTCATTTGAAATAAACTATCATAAAACCATTTTTTCAAGGAATTTGATTGCAGGATCATTTCTCATAACAAAATGTTAGTTACAGCCTCTCATCTGATAACAGGAAGTTAGTTAAGAAAATGGAACACATGATGAAATATAATGCAATTGTTCAAAAGCATGCTGTGAAAGAATATTTCTTGTTATAGGGAAATGTTCTCAAAGGTGGAGATCTTTGCTTATGCATCTTCAGCACATTGTAACATTGTTTGTAAGAAGGATGGAGAAGCAAATCATAGAGTGTCCAACAATAGAGGGGTAGTTAGTACTATAAGACATGCTCCGATGAAATATTAAGCATGATTAAAACTCCTAAATTTCCTTTTACCTAAATGAGTTTATAAATGTATAGATACAAATGCTAAGTGAAAAAACACACTATATATTCAGTATAATTCATTATATCTCTATATACACATTATATATATAGGAAAATGCAAGAGAAAATATCTTGAAATAATGTCAGCTTTTCTAGTAAGGCAATTATGTGTTTAAAATGTTTTTATTTTCTCAATTTGAAACTAAATCTACCAAGGAAAATGGTGTTTGAAATAAAAAGTGACAATAACGTCAATGCCACAGACTGAATGTTTCTGTTCCCCCCAAATTCCTGTGTTGAAGCCCCAATCCCTGGAGGGATGGTATTTGGAGGTGGATGCTTTGGGAGGTAATGAGGTTTCCATGAGGTCCTGAAGGTGGGGCCCCCATGATGGGATTAGTACTTTGTAAGAAGAGGAAGAGGCCAGAGTTCTTTCTCTCTCTCTGCCAGGTGAGGACATAGTGACAAGGCAGCCCTCAGCAAGTTAGGAAGAGAGCCCTCACCAGAAGCTGACCACGCTAGGACCCGGATCTTGGAGTTTCCAGCCTCTAGGACAGGGAATGTCTGTTGTTTACGCCACCTAGTCTACGGTCCTTTGTTAGAGCAGCCCGAGCTGACTAAGGCAAGCCACAAGAAAACTGGAGGGGCTGCTTCCTACTTCAGGGATCCAGTAGCCCCTAGTCTGATAGAGGAGGAAAATCACCATATCTATAGTCACTAGAAATAGTTTCAATGATTTTAAATATGCTGATACTGACAGGAAAGCTTGGGTCAACTGGCATGATAATAAAAATGACGAATACGGTACTTATTAATTAAGCATCTACTAGGTGCTTGACACTGTGAGGGGCACTTTTACACCTTACCTCATTTAATCCTTGTGACAACACAGTTTGTCGTTTAATCTTTATTACACCTTATGGCAAGGTGCAGGTTATCTTAATTTGACAGAAGAAGAGAGTCAGGATCTGAGAGAGAAAGACACTTACTCAAGGTCATATAGCTATGACATGTAAAAGAGTGAGAATTTGGTCTGTCTGGTTTCCATGCCTCTGTTTATTCATTGCTGTGCCAAGGGGGTGAATCAGGAAAGGGTTTCTAGAAGGCGTAGTACTCAGCTATGATGGTTAACCAGTCACGGAGTTTTGAACCTGAGTGTTTTATTGTCTTAGGAACACATGTTCATTAAGCATAGATGAGGGAAGCTGCTTTACTCAAGTTGTCCACTTTGGATGAAATAGATTAGATGGCAAGGAGGGATTTTTTTTAACTTTTTATTTTGAAATAGTTTTTGGCTTACCAAAAAGTGGCAAAATTAGTACAGAGTCCTGTATACCTTTCACTCAGTTTCCCCTAATTTTAACTTCTTTATTACCATAGTATAATTAATTAAAACTAGATGACAGAGGCTGGCCCTGTGGTCGAGTGGTTAGGTTTGCGCACTCTGCTTTGGTGGCCCAGGTTTTCGCCGGTTCATATCCTGGTGCGGACGTGGCACTGCTCATCAGGCCATGCTGAGGTGGCGTCCCTCATAGCACAACCAGAGGCACTCAAAACTCTAATACACAACTGTTTACTGGGGGGTTTTGGGGAGAAGAAAAAAAAGAAGAAGATTGGCAACAGTTGTTAGCTCAGGTGCCAATCTTTAAAAAAAAAAAAAACCTAGAAGACAGACATTGATATAATACTATGAGCTAAACCACAGATTTTCTTCAGATTTCACCAGTTATGCCACTAATGTCCTTTGGCTGGTTGAGGATACCATCCAGGATTTCACATTGCATTTAGTTGACATGTCTCCTTAGTCCCTTCTGGGCTGTGACAATTCTCAGTCTTTTCTTGTCCTTCATGGCTTTGACACTTTCGAGGAGTGCTGGTCAGGTATTTTGCAGAATGTTCCTCAATATGAGTTTATCTGAAGTTTCCTTATGATTAAATTCAGACTATGAATGTTTGGTAGGAATAACAAAACAATATCATGTCCTTTCCAGTGCATCATATCGAGAGGTACATGATTTCACTATGTCTCCGAACTGGGGTGTTAACTTTGATCATTTGGTTGATGTAATATCACCAGGATACTAGTTTTCTCTTTGTATTAATTAGAATCTTGTTAGGAAATACTTTGAGCTCATGTAAATATGTGGTTTTTCATTATATGTCTGCTCACTAATTTTTCTACCCATCAATATTTGTTGACTGCAACAATTATTTTTGTGATGTTTGCCCAATGCTCATGTTCTATTTATATCATTCCTTCTGTATTTATTAATTTGAATTCAGAATGTACTCAGGGATATTTATTTTATTGTACGCATTGTACTTCATTACTATAATCATTTAATTAAGTGTGTATCTCATATTATATAAGAGAATAAACTCCAAATGGAACAGGTAAATAAATATAAAAAATAAAACCATATAAATGCTAGAAAACACGTGAGTGAATACCTCTTTAACTTTGTTGTTGGGAAAGGCTTTCTGACTACCATTCAAATTCCAGATGCAGAAATAATTAAATACGTAAAAGATTGACAAATATGACGACATGAAGCAAAAAAAAAATTGCACTATAAAACACCATGAATAAATTCAAAAGACAACTGACAAACTAGAAGGAAAATATTTGCACCATATTACAAAAGGCTTAATATGTAAAGAACTACCCACGTATAAAGTAGAGGAAGATGGGCATGGATGTTAGCTCAGGGCCAGTCTTCCTCAGAAAAAAGAGGAGAATTGGCAGCAGATGTTAGCTCAGGGCTAATCTTTCCCCCCCCCTCCAAAAAAAGGAACTATTAAATTGAAGGCTAAATGACTTAAAAACCTTACAGAAAAATGGGAAAAAGATGTGAACAGACAATTCACCAAAAAAACAAAAAAAAATCTAGATGGCCTTTAAACATAGGAAGAATGTTCCAGGTCACTCATAACTAGAGAAATGCAAGTTAAAGTAACATGAGACTGGTGAAAATTTAGAAGTCTGACAACATATTCTGTTGGTGACGCTGTGGGGAAACAGGTACTCTCATACAGTGCTCGCTGGAATGCAAACTGGTACAAAAAGAGGCTTTTAAAACTACCTAGTACAGAAGTTGAAAGCAGAAATATGTTTCTTTTCTAATGACATTTGGGAGAAAGCTGGTTTACACAGTGTTCCTGAAGATTCTTGGTAATGTAAGTTGTTTTACAGAAGATTGTCCGACAGGCATTTATAGGTCCTTGAAATACTTTCCAAAGTACTCCCCAACCTCCATTTTTATCATTAAAGAAACACAGTCATGACTGGGAAACCATCTCCATTGTTGTTGACTTTGCTACTTCCGCTCCCTCTCCCACTCTCCACCCGACTCTGGGATCTGACTTCTCTCTAAAAGGGAAATGGAGCTAGGGAGTCATACAGGTCAGAGCTGCTAGGAACTTTAGAGATGATGTAGCCATCCCTGAATGATTTAGAGGCGGAAATGAGGCCCAGAGAGGGTCAGTGGCTTGCCCAGGGTCACACAGTAAGCCAAGCCTAGTCCAAAAGGGTCCTGACCAGAAAGCTCCACATCTCTTGCAAGGTGCACGTAAATTACCAGACACACAGTAGGCATGCAATCTGTGAGAGCAATAATAACTTATTCTTTCAAAGCATGCAGGGATTCTCAATTTCATTCCATGAGGAACTTGTCTTGTAAGTACCAAAGTTGAGGGAAAGGGTTTACTCTATTTTTGTGATCATCAGTAATCCTCCCAGGATCCTTAGGTAGCAGCAGTCCTTTAGCATTTACAGCCATAACATCATAGAAAGACACCAGCAGGTGAGTGTGCATCAAGTACGAAATTCTGGACCAGTCTCATTATCCTTTCCTACTGATGGTTTGACTCTGAGCTTTAGGATCTGTGTATCTTCACTGGGCCTGGAGTCTCCATTTCAGAGGAGGCTTGCAGTTTGCTCAGTGCACAAAGATGTCTAGGGAGGAGCTCATGGGGCCTAGAATCCAGCCTATGTTCTACTAACTAAATCTTGAGCCCTGGCTTGGAACTGCCTCCTCAAGGAAGGGTCGCTGTTCTCCCATAGGCTCAGTGTACATATGCCTACAGGCTTGTTTCTGCCTTGAGCTTTTCTGATTCACAGAGGTCCCATGTAGGCTAGTGGAGGCCCTGCTGAGGATTTAAAACCAAGTCTGTCTGAGACTAAAGCCTGTGTGTTTGTGTCTTCAGTCAGAAACCTGAAAGAGTTGAGGGAATACCTAATCCGAACCTTACCCCTTAGAGAGACAAGAGTTTAGGCTCCCAATAGTTAAGAGACCTACACGTGACCACACAGTACAGATCGAAGCCTAGAATCTGCGACTGGTACTCAATCCAGGGCTCTTTGTATCATCAACGTGTCTTATTCTAAAGGCATCATACAGTACATTTCTGTGGGGAAAAAAAGGAAATCTGTAATTTCTCAAATTAAGAAGTCTCCAGGCCTGGACACGTACTGTCCAGATAGATTCTTTTAAGAGCCAAAAACTTAATCTCAGCATTAATTTATTTTTACAGTCTTTTACAAGCTCTGCTTAGAAATCTATGCTAGGGCTTTATTTGAATTCAAGGCTAGTGGATGTTGTAGCTTATGTGGGGATTCCAACCTTGAGTTTGGAGGTTTTAACGTGATTTAGGGGTGTGAACATGGTCTGGGATTGGATGAGTCTTGGTTCTCTCCCTGGTCTCCCCAGGGTGGTTATATAATTCTAGGCAGGACATTCAACCCCACTGAGATGTGTAACCTGCTTTTTTTCCACTTAACAGTAAATCATGAATATTTCCCCATGTCATTATTCTTTTACATCATTATCTTTATGTCTGCATAATATTCATTGTGTGACTCAACTATCAAATTTAATCAGTCTCCTATTATGGTTAGATGTCTGTGCTGTTTCCCGTATCTGTGATGATTTCCCTTATAGCTCTGTCTCTGCGAGACCCCCTAATATTGAATGTTATTTTTAGATGGCATCTTCCCACTCCAGATATCTATGACAATACCAAGAAGTTTATTTAGCTCAGAAATTTCTAAATATGAAAAATCAACAATAATAGTTACTAGTTATTGAATATTACCATCTGCCAGGTCCTTTCTGAGGAAATACTTGGGGTTAGGAAATTTTCAAGGTAGATATTCCCAGCTGTCCACCCCAGCTAGAGAAAAACCCAGTGAAGATCTTGTGAGAAGTGTGACTGTAATCAACATAGCCTCTTGATGTTCTGGCCAGGACATTTATTTACTTTGCAGTAAAATAAAATCCCACGACACCAAATAGGTTGACTTGCTTAGTGAATTTTTTCCATATTGACAAACTGATTTCCAGGGAGCATAGTTTTCGTCTTGATACGAGAAATAATGAGTCTTTCCTGATCGTTAAGTACAAGTACCATTTCTATCTTAGTTCCTCTTGGCATCGTTCCTGGTTGGACATATAAAAATGTGTCATCAGCATGAAGAAAGAAACTTATTTCCCCACTTGCTATGGTAGGACAGCATAGGTCTGAGTCATCTCTAAGTGGCAGCAGACAGCCAAGGATACAAGTTGAAGGGAAGAGTGTAAAAACCCTAGTCCTCACCTTGCTTCTTAACCTCTTGCCTAGTTATTATCAATTTCTGTTCTCCCCAGAAATTTCCAGGATATTTGTATATACTTCCTAGTGGCCAAAAAATGAAATACAGAAATTTCCTGAGAGACAGGGTACCACAGGGAAGATGCCAGCAAGCATGCTTAGAATGTGGCGTCAGGGGACAATTTCCTCTTTTACCCCTTACTTAAACCTCAAAACTCTGTTTATGCTAGTTCTAGCTCCTGCTTTCTGTGATTATACTTTTAAATGATGCAGCTAGGTGGAATGGATGTGCCATTCACTTGTTGTTTTTTTTTTTTAATTGTGGGAAGAACGCTTAACATGAGATCTACTCTCTTAACAGATTTTGAAGTGTACAATATGGTCTCGTTAATTACAGGCACTGTGTTGTACAGCAGATCTCTAGAACTTATTCATCTTGCATAAAATGAAGTTCTTGGCTCCAGACTAGAGGGAGCTTGGGCTCCCTGTGTGATGTACATGTTGCAGTCATATATGCTAATGCTTGATACTCCTTCAAGCATATCCCTTCTGCATGCTACTGACAAAGCAGAGCTATTTTTGAATGACACTGTTTACCTGGAGCCTTTTAGAAAAATAGTAACAAATTTTGGTACATTTCCAATCTGTGTGCTTCCCTACACATTTATACAACCTGATTTGGAGATCCCAGCTGAGGAGCCCATGGTAATAGCTCATCATTGTATAGTATGGATCTCTTCAATTATTCATTTGTTCATTCAACAAATATTTATGGAGCACCTGGTATGTGCCTAGTCACCTGTAATGAGAATTAGAAATCTGATTTGCTGACTTCATTGCCAAGTTAGTCTGCTGCAAAAAATAAGACCATTGGACAGTCGTTAGCATACGGATAGTTGAAGCCAGAGAGCAGATGACATTCACAGCAGGAGAGAGTATAGAGGGAGAAGAGAAAGGGGTTAACGAAGGAGGTTTTGGAACGCCTAAATATAAGCACAGGTGAATAAGTAAAAAAGAGCCTGCTGAAAGAACACACAGTGAGTTAGGTGGAAAATGGTTCTGCTGTTGTTGCTAACTAGGGAACAAGGGAAAACCAGAGAAATGGAGAGTAGTGATCGAGCTTTTATAAGTCAGTCTATTATTTTTATCTGTAACAATAAAACTAGGCTATTTTCATTATTATAATGAGAAAATTCTTTCCTATCTTCAAAGGTATTATTGGTTATAATGAAATCATATAGATTATGTTTTTGTCCCCTTAGCAGCACTGAAAGTGAACTCACAAATGAATAGTGTATGTTTTATATATACTTAGTTTATCACCAAAATGTTGGCCATGTATTTTATAGCCTAAATCTGAATGATAGCTGTTAAGAAAACAAATATTAACCTCAGCCACCATCCCTGAGAAATTTCCAATAGGAGTTCAAGAATTAATTCCCCTCCCCCATGTATCTGACTGCTATTAACATCAGCTAATTTGCTAATGTTAACATTTTTTATACATCATTTGGACCAGCAGTCTATCTACTATCCAAGCTAATAAGAAATCATTTTGGTCATTGTTGAGATTATTCAACTAAGTGAACACCAGCCAAATCTTTGCTTTAGCTGAAAATTATCCAGTTTTGAATTTCAAAATTTGTTGAACGGAATTTAAGTCATGAGTTCCATCTGCAGAGCTGCGCGTCTGAAGCTATGTGCAGGATTTGCATCTTCCATTTTGCTGCTGATGCTGGTTCCAGCAGTACTGGCAGGGCATTCAGAAGAACCAGGGGGTTATAAGTAGATTAGGAGCAGAGTCTAGGAGCTAACACTCGAGAGAAAGAGGAAGCATGGGGCAGAACATACAGTGACCCCAGGGAGATCTGAATATTTAAAATAATTACCTCCCTAGAAAAACGGAGGATGCTTACTCTCACTCCTACCAAAGCTGCTGCTGCCTTTGTGGATGTGTCACAACATTCATGCCATACCTCAGAGAAATCTTATCAGGCCTTTGTGGTCTCTTGTCCCTATCTCCAGTTTCTCCATGTGTGGGGGTCAAATCTCTTGGAGTGTAGCTGGGCCATTTAATTCAGCACAGGCCTCTAGAGGGACACATACATTTAAAAAGCTGGCTGCTTTCTTTTCTTTCTTTGGAAGCTTTTTGAAGTTTTGTTCATTTTAAATATTTCTTGCACAAGCAATGTTATAACAGTATTCAATATTTGGCTTGAAGAGATGGCAGGATAGTGGGTGATTTTTTAAAAAAATGTTCATTCCATTTCTGTTAATTTTCCATGTTTCCTTCCTGTGACTCTTTATTTTGATATACTTTTCATAATATCATGTGACAAGAAAATCGAATGTAACATATTCCTATTTTTTAAATGGATTCAATGGGAAAATTGGATTGCTTTACAGAAATTAATTCTGGAGCCTATTTAGTTGGTATGTCAGCCTTCTCTTTAAAAATATTTCCATTATGTGGGAATATGTGCCCTTCTCCCTTCCTATGTGGAGTAGACATACTCCTGATGTTGCTGTGGTTAAGTGGATTTGCTGCCATGGTGGAGGGCACATTCAGCTTCAGGTGCATGGTATAGTGGAAGAAATTCAGGCTGGGGTGATGTGGGGTCATGGCGTATAGCTTCAGGTTTGACTCTGCCATTGACTTATTGTTTGATCTTGCACTTGCATTGGGCCTCAGTTTCCTCATCAGTAAAATGAGAGAAATTATGCTAAATGAGCTCAAAGGGCTACTTTGGTTGTAATTATCATGCTCAGTCATGGAGCTGGGCTCTATTGCTCTTATAGAGCAGAAAAATAGAAACAATCCCACCATTGGTAAGTTTCCATGCACATAGACAGAAGCACATAGTGGTTAAGGGTATGGGCTCTGGAACTAGCCAGTTTGGGTTTGGGTCTTATCTCTGTCACTTACAAGCTATGTAACCTTAGGTGAGTTCCTCAACTTCTCTATGCCTTAGTTTTCTCATCTGTCAAATGGGTATAACAATAGTGCCTAGTTATCTGGTTGTTTTAAGGATAAAATAAGTTAACGTATGTAAAGCCTGCAGATTCAAGAGTCAATTATAAACAAAGTGCTAAATTTTTTTCAAGTAATCAAGCCAATTGTTATCTATATAGATCACATAATGTAGCAGTCTTTTTATCTCTCAGGACACCTTGTAGAAAAAATGCCATGTTTAATTTGATGACCAGAAGGCTTTTATTTATCAGAAAGATAATAGTCTCTGCTTATAAGATTATTCTAATGCTAATCATTTTATGAAGGAAATGGTCTTCTAATTTACCTCTTATTTATTTTCAAACAAAAATAGTTTGGGTAATAATTAACCCATTTATTTAAGACGAGTGTTTGGTAAATTAGCAGCCACTTTCAGTTCAGCAATCACTCATGATTGTAGATAACCATTTTCCTAGGGTTTGGGAAGTCAAGGTCCTTTTTGATTGCTTTTGGCCAGAGACTGGTCCCTTTTTTTCTTCTCGTGGACACACAGCTGGAAGGAAGAACAATTGGGCCAGTGCAAAGCTCAGTGAAGGTTCTGCTCAGTCCCCCCTTGTCCAGAGTAACCGGGGGCAAAGCCTTGAGGTATTTTCAAGCTCTTTTAGCCTGTTTACCTACCAGCATTTCTGATCTTCTAAATTATACTCAGAAAAGAGGACAGTAGGGGATTTTGATTAAAGGTCACTTTTATTTTTCATCTATGTACAGTAGTCCCCCCTGGTCTGTGGGGGATACGTTCCAAAACCCTCAGTGGATGCCTGAAACCACAGAGAGTACCAAACCTTATATATACTCTGTTTTTTTCCTTTACACACATACGTATGATAAAGTTTAATTTATAAAGTAGGCACAGTAAAAGATTAATGGTGCTTTGGGGCCATTATTAAGTAAAATAAGAGTGACTTGACACAAGCACTGAAATACCAGATACCACAACAGTCGATCTGATATCTGAGAGGGCTACTAATTGACTACCATACAGGGAGCCTATATTCAGCGTGGATACACTGGACAAAGGGACAATTCACTTCCCGGGCTGGATGGGGTGAGATGGGCTGAGATTTCATCACGCTACTCAGACCGACATGCAATTTAAAATTTGTGAATTGTTTATTTCTAGAATTTTCCATTTAATATTTTTGGACTGCGATTGACCAAGGATAACTGAAACCATAGAAAGCGAGACTGAGAATGAGGGGGGACTACTGTAATAGACTAGAGTGACTGGGAGGTGTTGTTCCAGGAAACTCCAGCTTGTTTACCAGAATGTTAGGTGGGAAAGCCATAGACTGAGAGACAGTCAATCTGAGTTCTGTTTCATCTCTGCGATTATTCACTGTCCCCTCCCCTCTGGGTGTCTCTGTAAAAAGTCTGTGATTCTATGAACACAGATTGACTGGGAAAGCAAACAAACAAAAAATCCCCCCAAAACTGGGGCACCAGTTCCTATCTGTAAATCTGTGAAACATTTAGTGCCTTGCCACAACGTCTTTGCTGTGATCTAGACACAGCCTCAACTTTTTCTTCCACAGAGTCCTAATGGAGGATGCTAATATTTTCCTTCCTCACTTCACAGTGATGTCATGAGGACAAACGTGCTAAAAGTAGGGGTACACCATTTGAGTTGTTTGGGAGGAAGCTACTGTCTACCTAAAAAGCATTAGTATGATTAGGTGTGATACCACTAATATTTCCCCAAATTGCCTTTATGCTATTAGAGCTGTAGGTAATTTTTGTGGCTAGGGAACATCTCCAGTCATGCTTTCACTTTAATGAGAACTGATGACAGTAGTGCTTCATTGCTCTTAAAGAAAAATACACACAATTTTTTTAAAAAACCACATAGTGAACTGACATGGAAGCTTAGTACATTACATTTTTACCTTGCTTCTGGTTAAAAAAGAAAAAAACACAAACAAAATGCTGAGGTTCCTTCTGACTCTGGTATTCATTTACATCCATCAGTCAAAGCTCCTCATTTTGTAGAAAGAGAAGCTGAGGGCCCAAGAGGAATATAATTTGCCCAAAGGCTCTCAGCTAGCTGATGGCAGAGCCGAGACAAGGACCTTAGCCTTCTGATTCCTGGGTCATGCTTTTCCCACTCCAGCTTGTGCTGGTTTCTGCTCTGCCCCTGGATCATATATATTAAGCTTTTCCCTTTATCAGTCTGTGAAGGCATGTATTTGATTATAGTATTTGGCTGAAATGATGATTTCCTCAACCTTTCTTGTCCAGCTTCCTCTATGGCTTCTTTTCAATGCCTTCCTGAGTTCCATGCAGATATCTGTTACTGAAATGCAGAATCCATTTTCCTCCATTATCAATAATTTGTTCTTCATTGAAAAATACACATTCTAAGTTTGGGTTTTATCTTCTTTGGTATTCTCTGGCTTAGATGTGTCTGACTATGTAGATGGACTGGACAAAGATTGTGCCATTCCACAGGGGAAGGGTTAAGGGTGTTGGTAAAGCAGAGAAAGTGGGCTTCACATAAGAAAAAAAGGGGGCTGGCCCCATGGCTGAGTGGTTAAGTTCACGTGCTCCACTCCAGCGGCCCTGGGGTTTCTCCGGTTTGGATCCTGGGTGCAGACATGGCATCACTCATCAGGATATGTTGAGGTGGCGTCCCACATAGCAGAACCAGAAGGACCTGCAGCTAGAATATACAACTACTTACTGGGGGCTTTGGGGAGAAGAAGAAGAAAAAACGAAGATTGGCAACAGATGTTAGCTCAGGTGCCAATCTTTAAAAAAAAAAAAAAAAAGAAAAAGAAGTGTAATTATTCCTCGGACAACTTCTCCCCTTAACTCAAATCAGATTCATGAATCCTGACAACACCCAACAACTCAGATGATATCCCCCAGACCCATCCATACCTATCTCTGGTCACACCTGCATTCCTGACCTTAGGGACCATCCCCCAACTTTGATTAAATCTTTCAACCTGAAAGAGCCACTTCAACTGAGACCATTCTACTCCATTTGTCAAGTCCCCCACTGCTGACTACACACCCCCCCATGCTCCCCAACGTGGTCACAGCTCAATAGTACCGAACCTACCTTTCCTGACTCTTCTTCCAAACCTTACCAAACTGCTCAGCCCTGATAAATGCCTAGTCTGATCCTTGATCCTGACTACCTGGACTGGGGACTGATTCCAGAAGCCAGATCTAAGGCAGAGGGTGGCAGCAAAGGAATTAATGAATCAAGAGATTGTGTGGGAGAGAGAGAGAAATAAGGGGTGAGGAAAAGGGTGGGGAGTGCTGATTATGAGAGGAGCTTCAAAATGTGGCTCCTGAGCCTAAAATTAATGCCCTGTGCTTTTGGGTGGAGATTGGGGACCAGTTGAATAAAATTATGTGGGCTGCTTCCCAATTTCCACCTCCCTGTTGACTGTGGACCAAGTGGACTTTTGGACTATATCACCTGAACGTGAAGGGAAGGACCGATCGAAAATTCTCTGGATCCCTGTGTGGGTGAATGATACTGTGAAGAATTGGTCTGTGGGCCCTTCAAAGGAATATGTCCTACCTATCCTCATGTCTTTCCCTTCACGCCTAGCATACTGGCACATACCGGGCATATAGTATTTGCTCAATTTAGAATCATTTATTCAGGATAATTCTCAAATTCTTGATTCTTGTCTGCCTCATTTCTCACCACAATAAGCCCCTTCTCTGGTGTTCTTGCAAACACATACACATGCATGTGCATGAACACCTCCATTCCAACTGTGGTTCTTTGACTTGGCTATATTCTTTTACATTGTCTTGCCTTTGCACCTGCCATTTCTCTGTCTAGAATTTCCTTTCCCTCTAATTCCTGATCAATCATCCAGTCTTAGCACAAGCATTGCTTTGTCCAAAAAGCCTTTTTTGCTGATCCTGGAACTTCCCCATATGTTCCCTCTCTGTGTTCTCATAGCATTTCACTCTTTCAGCATCATTGTCATAAGAGTGAAATAAACAAAACTTGGTTTTGTTTCTGATCTCATTCAATATTGAACTGTGAGCTTGGAGAGGGCAGAGGCTGCATCTTATTTTTCTCTTTTTATCCCTGGTACTTAACCCAAGACCTGGCACATATTAGGCTTTCAATATTTGTTTCCTGAATATGTGAATGGAAACCTCTTTCTGACTTATCTTGTCTGCTCCATTTGACCCTTTGTTCACCTCTCCCTGTTGTTTTTGTCTGTAAACTGAATATATAGATCATGAAGTCACCAAAATTAATGGGCATTGAGAAGCAAACCCTATTCATTCTTATCATCTAGGAAACAAAAGATACCCGTATCTCTTGTAAACATGAATTCTTTCTATGGTTTCCCTCCATTAATGCCAAAAAATACTTCTGGAAGCATCCATAGTGCTATCATTACTATTCTCTAGAGATTATTAGCATTTATCAACCAGCCGTTTCATGGGTAGAGCTTTAGTAATTGTTTTGCATTTTGTAGCTAATTGCAGGAACAAAGTGGCTACCAACGTGAAGTTTGGTTTTTAAAAGAATACATTCTCTCCCTAATCAAGTCCGCATGGTAAAGACAACATGAAATTATTACTGATCAGCATTCATGAGCCAGGAGAGAGATGAAGTGGTAGATTCTTTTTGATTCCTAGTTAAGAGGTTGGAAGATAAGATGTTACATGTTTCAAGGAAATTTGCAGAATCTAGTGATCCAAATGCTGGATAATTAAAATGATGTAAGGTTTGGCTCGGAGATTAAAAGGAATGGAAAACATGAGAGAAACCCAGACTAATAGAGCTGGAAAACTTTTAACATCTAGTTCAGTGATCCTCAAATCTTTTTTCTTGCATTCCCCCTAAAATGATAGAAGTATTTTGAAAAACTGCATAACTGTTCGTTATTATTTATACAGATGTAAATCATGAGTTTAAATTGTTGCAAAGAACATAATTTTCAGCATATTGTATATTTATTATACACTTTAAGTATATTTACATCACAACCTTGGAAATGCTTGGTTTGTGGGAAATGTCCACCATATGACCTCAATAGTGAAACCAGTCCTCATTGTCAAACCAATCAGCCAACTCAGATTCACTTTCTATTTGAATGAGTCCGATTTGATTATATTCTTCTGTGACAGGTATCACACTGCTGAATTCTAACGTGAACAGAGGTGGGTAAGGCACAGAGCCTTGCCACAGTTTGCCACCTGGATGAAATAACGGAACTGCCTCATGAATACTTCTTACCCGAACACGCTTTGCTTTGCTCTACAAGGACTCTCCTTCAGGAACCTCTATGTTCTTGAATCCTTCCTTTGTTGTTTGGTATTCCAGAGGATTTTACTCTCTGAGGCAATGCTCTGTAGTAAAATTCAGGATGGTCAAGAGGTCTATCGTTTATCAAATGTGAAAAGAGACATCGTAGAAATGGAGATGGGAAAGGAGAATCTGTAAATGATGGGCAGATATCCTAGCTTACTCACCATCTGGAAAGTCAGATAAACAGACTTGAAAATCTCTGATCTTGTCTACTCCTCTCTTATTTTACTGATGGGCCAGATAAGACCTAGAAAGAAGCATAGACTCATCCAAGGTGGCGATGCTTGTAAACCAGTGGCAGACCCAGTACTGAAATATAGGTATTCTGATTTCCCAACTAGTGTACTTCCTGCCCCATGATGTCTCATTAATCTGTCCTACAGTTAAGTGACTCTAGTCTCTTTAGGCAGTCACAGTGGGGTTTTCTAATTGAAGATAGGAGGTCTGACCTTGACATTTCTTCCCAGGGACATATGTGTACATAGAAAACTCAAGGATGGTAGTTATTCATATCTGCTCTGACATTACTTGCAGGTCAAGCAGGTAGGGTTACCACTTAACAAGCCTTCGTTCAGAAGCCTGTAATTTAACAAGGCTGTTGCGTATTCTTGGAAAAGGCACTTGACTATGGGGCCAAAACCTCTTGGTGGTTATCAACTTTTTTGAATAGTTTGCTATTTACCTCATTTTATTAGTCTCCTGGATTAAATGTAAAGTCTCAAAGTACATAAACTCTGTCTTTTTTTTATTTAAAATTCTCTAAAATACTTAGTAATATAGTAATAAATGTCTCTGGAGTCAAACTGCGTAGATTCAAATATTGGTTTTGCTGCCTGCCAGCAGTATGGCTTTGGACAAAATATTAACCTCTTAATACCTCAGTTTCCTCCTCTGTGAAATGGGTTGTGAAGATTGAATATATGATTTAAGTCAAGTGCTTAGAAGTATACCTGGTATAATTATAAGAAGTACTCAGTAAGTTTTAGCTATCGTTATCATTATTGTTGACTGAAACCATCAAGTAGTCTAACCTTAAGAGCATCAGGGGAGCGCTCCCATGGAGGCTGAACAGGTCAAAAGTACATAAAATTCACCCAGGGGTGAGCTCTGAGGGGGAGAGAGCAGGCCTGCAGAAAGGAAGGGGCTGGACAGTGTTAGAGAAGGTTCGTCAAGTCACATATGAAATAATGGTTCAGGATAATGCTGTCCAATGGAACTTTCTATGATGATAGAAATGTTATATATCTATGCTGTCTGATATGGTAGCCACTAGTCACATGTGGCTCTTGAGCACTTGAAATGTGACTAATCCTAATGAGAAATTGAATTTTTATTGTATTTAATATTAATTTACAGTTAAATTTAAATAGCCACAGGTGGCCAGTGGCTACCATTTTGGCCAACTCAGGTTCAAGACTTCAGCTTTGTTTCTGTCAGTTGCGTTAAATCTTTGAGTAGTAAGCCTGCTTAAATTGATCACAGGAACAGTGGAGGTAAAATTGCCTCAAGGATAGTGAGTGTCATGTGGTTGATAGCAGTGACTTGGAATTAGGGGCTAGTTCCAAGTGGGACCTCATATAGCCCTCTTCCAGCTCTGTCCCTCCTTTTCTTACCACCTTCATCTTTCTCTCCAGCTCTGCTCTCTTTCTCACCTTTTATATATTCCCTCCATCATGCCTTCTTGTTTCCCTATGGCCAGGCTCCTCAGCCAAATATATTTTGAGACCTGTGTACATGTAGGTAAGTCCTTGCAGACTAAGTCCCAACCAATGAAGGTCAATAAGATAGCCATGAGGAAGTATATTAAGACACTTATGGTGCAATGGCCAAGTCCTTGGGAATGGAAGCCGATTGTGAGGAAGTTGCAAGCTGTGGCAAAAAGAGACCTTTTCCCACACTATTTTCATACAAAGAGTTCCCCTCCGTCAATTTAATATTGATTCCATTCATCTATTAAGTAGTAGATCATGGGCAAGTCATTTACGATTTTGTGGACTATCAGCAAAGGCTCCCACTATTTACCAGAGCTGGATACAAATGATATCTCAATGTCTTCCTCATCTTATAACACATTATACTTTGAAAGCTTAACTAGTCCTTTAATGGAAAGAGAAACACTTAATATAAGTCAGTAAAATTAATTGCACTTATTATATTTGGAAGGTGAAGAGTTATTAGCTGGACCATGTGAACCGAGAATCACACATATTGTTATCCAGGCAGTGTTTGGGGCTGGTGTTCACCATGTGAACAAAGTTATAGACCTTCTAAAACCACCCCTTTCTGCATTCCTAATATCCAGATTCAAACAGTTCATTGTTAGTATTTTGAATATTTTAACTGTGCACTGAGTCATAGTTAATATCTTAAATGGCTTGAACATTTGCTATTGTAAAAGAAGCTATTTTGTAGAGCACTGTAAAACCTCTTTTTATTTGTGGAACCCATCCATATTAAAATTATAACTTAAGCAGCTTTCTGTGGAGAAAATGGTGACTCTGACCTTTTATTCCATTTGACCATGGGGAGAAGGACCATAATTTAACAATCAAATCCCAAATGGGTTATTGTGCCTGTTTTCTTTATGCAAAATGTCATTCCATCTGTCTGCTAATAACCCCCTAATCCATTTTCAATGGCCTCTTATTTTTCAGAAAATTCTCACAAATATTTTTCATTTTCTTTACGATAGAGGTAGCCATTGTAAGTTCTCACACATGTTCATAGAGTAAACGTATTTATTAAAACTGTAGTTCACTTGGAAAGTCACGGGGAAAGTGGGTCTTGCTTTGGGGTGGCCCGCAGGGCCCAGGAGCTTGTCTGAGTCCTATGTCTAACACAGGTAATACAGTGTTGGAAAGCCAGACTGAAAACAACAGTTACCAGTAAATGGCCATGAATGCAAGTCCAGGCTTTAATTTTTTTTTCCTATTGAGAGAGAGTGAGAAGTAACCAAAGAACATTGGCTCAAAATCTAATATGACAGGTCCCAGCCAACTCCCTCAAATCCCATTTTCTTATATAGGCCAAACTGCTACCTTCCCAGTGTATACTCCACACTTTTACAAACTTAAGCTCCCTAAAGCGTAGCGTAGCATAGTGATCTTGCCCTCTGCTATTTTCAAACCTCTGTACCACTTAATGTCTAGCAGATGTTGTCTTTTCCAGGCTAAAAGTCAAGGTCCTTCAGGATTTTGCTCTTACCCTCCTTCCCAGCCTTTCTTCTCACTGTTCTGCTCTCCTACCACCCCAGTGAGCTTCTTTCAGTTCTCTTGTCATCCTCCATGCTCACACCATTCTTCCTCCAGGGTCCTTTTTCTCCTCTGGATCTGTTGGCTAAAGAACTATCTATTCTTTTAGTTTCAGTTTGAATCCTACCTCTGCCAGGGAACCTTCCTAGAGCCCCTAAACATACTAAAGGGCTTTTTCTCTAGACTCCTCTGGTGCTTTGATACTAGGGTATAGTAGAAGAGCTTGGAATCAGAAACCCTGGTTTGAATTCCACCTCTGCCATTTGCTAGGTGTATGATCTTGGACAAGACATTTAACCTCACTTTCTGAGCCCGTGACTTCATCTGGAACATGGAGATAATAATCCCTTCCCCGCACATGTCACAGGCTTGCTGTGAACCTCAAAGGAGATACTACATGTGAAAGCTCTCAGTATACAATGAAATGCCATCAGCACGAGGAGTTTTATCCTTTTTATTATTCTTCAATTAAAAAATCAGTATTTTTTTAATTGCTGCTTTGAAACAATCATTCTGAAAGGCGCAGAGGGAAGAAGTTTGTCACCCGATCCCTGGGCATGACCATCAAACTGTCCCAGAAACTATAGTATTTCAGCCTCCAAACTCTACTTTCCAAAGAGCCTCTGGCACCAAGAGAGGCATGGAAGTCTTCAGTCGCACTGCATGTTCTGATTTGGGGTTTGAAAGTCAGGGTGGCTGTAGTTACAGCACTTGCTGGCACTAGTGAGTTCCATGAAGACAGAGATTGCATCTGATTTAGCTCTGTGTCTTCCACAATGCTTAGCACATGCTGATGCCAGTACATAGAATGTGCTCATTCTCCCAACTTCCTTTAGTGAGCTGTGATGGATGCTAAAAATTTCTGATATGATACATGTAACTGAAATCCTAGCTGTTGGATTCCAAAACCCATATTGTGCCAGTTTGATATACTGTTAGAGATTTCTCTTGCCTAAGTTTTCTTACAGAGTCAAGGGTTCTTCTAACATTCATTAAATATTCAAGAGTTGAAAACTTAGAAGAAGAGACAGGAGATAATGACTCAGTGAAAAGGGTGTTGAGAGGTGAGAAGGAGTAGTGACTTGGCAGAACTGTAGAGATGGGGCTTCTGCAGGGTGGCAGTCTTGCCTGAGCCCTCTGAGCACCAGCCAGAAAGATCCATTATCTATCCCACTCATACTTTTTTAACCAACTCACCATGTACCCAGCCACTAATAGTAAAGAATTATGAGAATGGATAAAGAAGATGTGGTATATATATATACACAATGGATTAGTACTCGGCCATAAAAAAGACAAAATCATCCCATTTGCAACAACATGGACGGACCTTGAGGGTATTATGTTAAGTGAAATAAGCCAGAGAAAGACAAACACCAGATGATTCCACTCATATCTAGAAGGTAAGCAAACATGGATAAAGAGAACAGATTAATGGTTACCAGAGGGAAAGGGGGCTGGGGCTGGGCAAAAGGGGTAAAGGGGCACATATATATACATGGTGACAGATAAAAATTAGACTATTGGTGGTGAGCATGATGCAGTCTATATAGAAACTGATAAATAATAATGTACACCTGAAATTACACAATATTGTAAACCATTATGACTTCAGTAAAATAATTGAAACAAAAAAGAATTATGGGCAGCCCAGTTCTGTTAACACCATAGTCTTTTCACCTTCTTATATTCTTCCCAACTTTTCTCCATCCCATCTTTTCCAATTCTACATTCACCCAACTCCTGGTGTCTGACCCCTATTCATCTTAACAGCTCTGAACTTACCTACTGCCGTGCTTTTGATGCTCAGGAGAAAATTGTAGGATCAGCCTTCAATATTTCCTCTGGCTCAGTCCAGTTCAGGTTCCTCCAGCACTAGCTCTAGCATTGGCCCACATGACAAGCCCTTTTGCCCCCCACTGAAGCTAAGGCAGCTCCTGTAAGGAAATTAGCAACCACTGCGTCTAGTGACCATTTCGGGTCTTTATCCTAGAGGCAGTAAATGATCTGATTGTCTTGTCCTCTTCTCTTTCAGATGGGGTTCAGATCTCATGGGTTATAGTAGGGTCTGAGGTAGGGTGCCTCTGGCCCACTGTGCTAGCATGAGACCAGGAATTGCTTCCTGAATGAGCTCCATGGCCATAACCTCCATGCGTTAACTCCAGTGGTTTCTTCAACTTCGTACTTTACTGAACATCTACCACTCAGGTGGTATAATCCTCTATGTCTCATGTATTTTTCTTACCTGTATAGCCAAAAAATAAGGTCTTTGAAAGAAGGATCCTCTTGATCCTCTTCAAGCCACCTAACTGATTAATGTGATTCTGTTAATGTGCTCAAGATAGTATTAAAAACACCAAGGATTTATTGAGAATTTACGATGCAAGTAGGGTCTGAATTAAGTGCTTTATATATAACATTTTATTTAATTCCAACAAGACCCCTACGAGGTAGATACTGTTATTCCCATTTTACAGATGAAGAAGCTCAGGTCTTGAGAGGATAGGTAACTTGCTAGAAACCCCACACTTAATAAACACTGGAGCCAGGAATTAAATGTCTCTCTGCTTGACTTTAGGATCCCTGGCAATACCTTGTCCTACCTTTCACCAGGGAACACTAGCATGGTGGGCTGTTGTGGTCAGTTCTGCCCAAACTTGCTAATACTGTGTTTCATTACTTAGAAACACTCAATTTCTGAGGTCTAAGAGGATAAGTGTGTCGTGAACCCAGTGAATGTTAACAGCTGAGGCCAGGTTTTTGAATTTTACTCTTAAACAGGCTGCCAGTGAGTTTGCTTAAAGAGTATAGGAATTAGTGCTACTGTTATATTGTCATTACTTAAGCATCTAAATATAATATTTATCTATAATATATCAACTGTAGTACCTAAAAGCATTTTAGTCCTTGATATATTTGAAAATAGAATTTGATTGCTGCAAAAAGTATGGATAATGGGTGGGAACTTAGAGGAATCTAAAAGGTTGGATGAAAACTCAAGTAGGTAAAGGTCAGCTGAGAAGTTATCTTCTGTCAGTCCCCAAGTGTACTTGTTTGTTAGTTACTAGCAGATATCATAGTTCACTTTGTGCTTTGTGTGAATAGAAGTTTCTCCCAAAGGTGTATTTGGTATAAGTGGAAACACTCTTGAACTGGAAGGGTCAAAGGCTTTCAAGGAAGGCTGTTTGTAAGAGCATCTGAATTGGCACTGTTTCTGTAGCCTACGAGTCCCTAGACAGAGGGACACATTGTTCTTCCTTTTCTCCCCCTCCTATCTCTTTGAGGGGAACAATATGGCACAGTAGACATAGCATAGGCCATGGGGGCAAAGAGCATATAAATCCCAGCTGTGCCTCCTACTAACTGCCTGAGTCACTGTAAAATGGGGCTTGATGCCTGCCTCCTTCCCTCTCTCCATTATTTTTAAATATACCGATTGAGTGCCAACCATGTGTCAGGCACTGTGTGAGGACGTATGGATATAATGGCACATAAAACAGACACTCTTCCTGCCCTCATGAAACTTAAAATTTAAGGGATTCTACCTGCCTTCCTGTCAGATAAGCCTTCTGTGAGGATTAAATGAGAGTGGTGGATGGATAGGGGTCAAAATATAGTTGGTGCTCAGAAGTGTGAATATCCTTTCCTTCTCTGCATTTTGGCATTATAGCGTTAGTGTACTCTACGCAGGCACGCACAAATGCACATGCACACGCACGCATGCACTCAGATCTCTGTGACTGTTAATTATTTTAGTCCAAGATTGTTGCCATTAACACGCACGGTCCTTATGGCAGGTGAGTCAGCCAGTAAAAGACGGGCTTGATCAATTTGGTTGAGTGACTTGCCTGCCAACAAAGCAGGATGGATGTATGGATATAGTCATTGAGTCAGGTGGCTTTTGGGATTTCCATTGGTGGTAGAATTTCAAATTTATTTTCCCATTGTTGGTTATACATGGGAAACAATGGCAAGCTATTAGCTCTCTAATGTGTTGTAGTGATGTGCTGATTAAAAGGCGTCCCTAATATATTGCATTTTGGGTCCAGAAGCCAGTGTTCTTAAAATAATACTCGTAATGAAAAATGCACTGTGGTATCTCATGACAACTTTCATAAATATGACACCCCACAAACTCATTTTATTTTCAGACTTATACAAGTTATATTGCTGTATTGTGATTATATGTCCTAATTGATCATCCTCCTCCACAAACTGCTCTGTGCTGTGTATTTCAAATCTTTGTGAGTGATACCACCGAATAAGGCAGAAACCAGGAAGTCTGCCTAGATGTTTCATTCTGTCACCTGCCCTCCCCAAAATCTGTTCCATCACAAAGTTCTTTTGAGTTCACTCCTTAAATAGGTCTCCCCTCCATCCCCACTGCCGCTACTTTAGTTCATGCTCTCATTATCTCAGTCATCGATGATGTAAAGAATCTAAAAGGCCTCTTTACCTCCAATCAGTTCTCCACCTTTCCTACCTCCACCACCCTTACTTCAGAATCCGTTTTCTAACACACAGCTGACCATGTCACTTTCCTGTTCAGAGTCTTTCAATGGCTCCCTATTGCCTATATAGAATAAAGCCTGAACTGCTTAGCATCATATATAAAACTCTGTCCAGTTTGTCCCCTCTCTATCCAGTTTCAACCCTCATCATCCCTATTTCCTGGTCGTACCAAGATTCTTATAGATCCTTATGATCATTGCATTCATTCACTTAGCAGTTATTTGTGTATAGACACTGGGTGTACCGCAGTGAACAAAACAGAACAAAGGTCCTTTCTTCATAGAATTTACGCTCTAGTAGGGAAACAAATGACAAACACATACATTATTTCTAGAACTTCTTTATCTTTCTGTATATTCTTTTCTCTGCCTGAAGAAACTTTCTTGCCCTCTGTCTGTCTCCATATTGCCTACTCCCCTTTCAGGAATCAGCTTTTAGGCATTACATCAAAGGTAGATTCCAGCCTGCTTTCCTCTTTTCTCTGTACTTTTGCATGCTTTCAGTACAGCATCTGCTTGCTGTTATTTCTCATTGCTTGTATGTCATACCTAGCCCTCACGATGTTCTCTATTTAATGGGACAATATCTTTTTCCACGTTGTCTTCACAGCACTCAGCACTGCGTCAGCACTTAATCAAGACTCAAAGAAAGCGTTTCAGTCCATGAAAGAATTAAAGGAAGGAAGGAAGGAAGGAAAGAAAGGAGGGAGGAGGAGGGATGGAGGGAAGGAAAGAAATCAATTTATTTCCATTTCTTCATGGCTTGGAAGTTTGAACTAGTGTTAAATTATGCCACAGTAGACTTGTATAGTCAAGAAAATGCCACTGAATTTTACAACTGACATTTCCTAGAAAGTATGGAAAAATAAATATCCCCCCCCTGTGATTTGGTTTATAAGTCGTTGTCTCAACAACTTGACATTAAAACTAAGAAATTGAATGAAATCTCCCTCAAACACAGGTGTATTAATCTTTGCCTTCATATCCTCTTGCTATGTAGTAATTGTCAGAGCTTGCAAGAAGTAGAAAAGCAGAAATCACAAAGAAAATGATTGATAGGCTTGACACATCAAAAAATTTTAAAAACCCTTCAATTCATCAAAATACCATAAACAAAAACAGCTCTTTTTAAATGCACCTTTATGTGGGCTATGAGTGTTAGAGAGGCTTCTGGTCTTGAAGAGTCTCTTCAGGGCTGGACTCATGGGCAGGGGATCTGTGCTTGGTTTACTGCTCTGCTGTCACCATCTCTATTTTTCTTTTTTTAAGATTGACCCTGAGCTAACATCTGTTGCCAAACTTTCTTTTCTTCTTCTTCTCACCAAAGCCCCCAGTCCATAGTTGTATATTCTGGTTATAGGTCCTTCTAGCTCTGCTATGTGGGATGCTGCCTCAGCATGGCTTGATGAGCGGTGCTAGGTCTGCGCCCAGGATCCAAACTGGCGAAATTTCGGGCTGCTGAGAACCTAACGACTCGGCCACGGGGCAGCCCCTGCTGTCGCCATCTTGAAGTTCATAATTTTTGAATTAGGAACACACCACTCTTTCCTTTTGCACTGGACCCCACAAATTATTCACTAACTCCTGAGTCTCTTGAATCATTCTAGAACATCCCTGATCCCAGTGATACTTTTTACATCAGGCTCACTTGTATGATGCTTGGTGAGATAATATAGGAAACCACCTGCTCAGTAAAATTGGACTTAAAGGGGCCTATGGAGGGCCACCTACATGTTCCATACATTGGTATTCATTCATTTGTTCCTTCATTAATTTAACAAACATTTTCTGAGTCTCCCTTTTGTGCCAAGCACTGTACTCTGCACTGGGGATAAAGTGGTAAGCAAGATGAATGCTGTCACTGCTGTAAAGGCATTGATAGAAGTGAATAGACTGCAGTACAATGTGGAGGTGAGTGCAGAGGGCAGCGGGAGCACAGAGCAGAGGCCCCTAATGCAGCCTGAAAGAGGAGTTAAGGGAGGCTTCGTAAAGGAGTTGGCATCCAGACTATGACCTGAAGGAAAAAAAGAGGTAGAGGTGAGAGGTATTGCTTTGGAATGGCATTTAGGTCAAGGAAACAGCATGCTCCCTGCTGTTTTTTGACTTGACCTGCGGTGGGAATTCATCAGGTTAGGGGTCAGGTGTGGATGGAACAGCTGGCTGGCCTCTACTCGGGAGGTTTATACTCATCCCAAGCTGTATGCTGTTGTGCTTGTCTCTTGGATAGGTGGAACTACATATTATTTGATGTCTGAAATGTTCTGTGGCAGAAGAAAGTAGAAGTATCCACTGCATACCTTATCTCTAAGGCCCTTGATCACCCCTCTGCATATTTAGAAAGTCCCAGATTTCAAATAGACTCACATTCTACTAAAATTTATGTGATCCCTTGAATAGCCAGACACCTGTCTTAGCTTGCAGGCTGTGGTGGGCCAGATTTGGTCCATGGGCTGTCGTTTGCTGATTTCTGATCTAGAATTAAGCTTTTTGAGACCCCACATTCTTTGTTTGTGTTTGCTTTTCCTCTGCCTGGAAAATTCTCCCTCAACTTCCTTTCTGGTGTAGGTCTGTTCTTACCCTCAGCGAAGCCTTCTTGCCCTACAGATTAGTTTAGAACTTAATTCTCTACTGCTGTATGTCTCTGTAACATCCCTGTGACTTCTCCATCAAATCATACATCATACTTTAAGGACTTTATTGTTTAATATTTAAGTCTCCTTATATACTGGAGACAATGGAAGTAGAGACCATAGCTGTCTTTTGTTTAACAGTTGAACCCAAGCGCCTAGCCCACTGCCTGGCTGGGAGTAGTTGCTCAAAAAGTATTTGTTGAACATATGTATGAGCAAGTGGAATATTACTATCCCCATTTTATAGATGATGAAACTGAGGCATAGCTAGTTGATCCTGACCAAAGTCAATGAGCTATTAGGTAAAACATAAATAGCTTCCCACTTAACTACACTGCTTTTTTAAACATTCAAGGGACATGTTTAAAAATGAGACAAATAGGACAAGTTAAATAGGACTTTCTGTAAGCAAAACACCAACTATGAAGATTCTCTTTGGTTTGTTTTCTCTTTGTTCTCATGGAGTATGCAGGTCAGAGGCATGCACTAAGCCAAACCATGGGCGTCACCTAGACTACATCATTCCAGGGAGGTGCTTATGTGGGGATTGGCTAGCCAATGCAACGGGAACAAGACCCTCTAAGTCAGATGCATAGGGGCACTGATGACTTTTTCCCAGGTATTCTGTTCTCCAAACTGCCATATACCAGTCTGTAACTGCAGGACTGCTGAGGGCTGTCCAGCAATGGGAGTGGCCAGATGGCCTTGCCAGGATGGGTGTTCTAGCAGATGCCCAGAAAGTTGGTAGAGATTTCATGACTCATGAAAAAGGACCCTGGGGCCTGAAAGGGTTTAGTGTTCTTACCAGTGAGTGATTTAAGGTGGTTTCTGAATCCATCGGCAAGTGTTCATTGAGTGCCTACTATGTGCCAAGAAAGTCAAATGGGGATTTTCTCCCTGGTGGCTGAACTTTTAACTCCCATCTGTTTTCTTTGCCTTGAACGTAAATGTGATTCTTCATCCACCTTTCCGCTAAGTCGTACACAGCAGCTGTGCCGAGCCTTTCTGAATGCCATGTAATCGTTTGTGCATTTTGATACTGTATTATGGAAGTATTAATTGTTTCTCCTCACCACAATGCGTTCTAATTGGCTTGGACAATGCTCTCAGTCTCCTCTTTGAAGAGACTCTGTGTGGCTTGTAAGGATTTCTCTAATTCTGATGTGGTAGATTAGATGGGAGCTGATCTCTCTCTTGTTGTTCTTTCTTTTTCATTTCTTTTCTTCTTTCTTTGCAGACGTATCCTAATATCCTAATTTATACCCAATCTAGATTTACAATGTAATGGGTTTATATTGTATGGGGCCTTTTGAACATTTCATATCCCCCTACTAGGGATCATGGACTCCTTTTTGAGAAGCTGATAAAAGCTATTAACCTTTCCCCCAGAAAAGTGTACTTTTGCATATATACATATAATTCAATATCCAGTTACAGGGGGCTCAAGGATTTAGCCCTTCCGTGGATGTTTCCCCACAGCACATGAGGATGACAGAATTTCAGTGCTGGGCCAACCCTACAGATCACTGAGTTCGCTGGTTTTCAAAGTTATTTTAACCACAGAACTCCCTGGTTGAAGGGGGGGAAGCAGAGAGAGAGGCTGAGTAGTATCCCACCCCGACCCTCCCCGAAAGTGCTTCATAAGGAGGTTCTGAGGAACACAGTAGGAAACCCAGTGATCTAGTCCAATCCCTTCATTCCTTCACATGACAACATTGATTCAAAGGGAGCAGAAATCACTAACACAAAGTCATGCATTCGGTCAGTGGCAGAGCTGAGACTGGAACGCGTGCCCCTGGCCTTGAGGGAAGAGCCTCAGCCATCCCTCATTTCTCTTCTAATTGCAAACCTCCTACCACCCATGCCACATGAGATTCACAAAGAACCTGTACACAAATGGTTTAAAGCTACAATTATATATAATCACAGCTATTTGAGCAGCAGGAAATGGAAATACAGCTGACTTGTGTGTTACAGTTCCATCAGGGCCTTCTTCATTCTGTCTCATTTCTGCTGGTTCTCTTGTCTTTGTGACCTGCATCCGTGTTATAGCATGTACTTTATTAGAATATGCATCACAGTCAAAAGCATAACCTTCGCCCTCAGCAAAGCGCCATGCGATTGGCTTTCCACAAACACTCTGCCATAATTCTTCAAGAAGCGGCAGCCGGCCGTGGCCCAGGTATGGTGCCTGCTTGGCTTTAGGCCACTAGCTAGACAACCCAGGCTATCACTGGGCTGGTCTCCACCCTAGTCTTGCAACCTACTTTGGCACTGTCAGGAAACTCAACTGAGCCCCAGCTGCAGTCTCTAGACCTGTTATGGACCTGACTGTGGGCAAGCCAAGCCAATTCTGTCCTGGTCTCCCTTTGTTGTATGTTGGTCCAAAAGAGTTCCGCTGCTTCTGGGTACCAGAGTGGAGAGAGAGAAACAAACTCAAGAAAGCAAAAAGGCAGTTCACAGACCCCTTTGTTGGGGGTAGGGCCAGGCTGATCTCTAAACTTCTTGAGTTGAAGGTCTCCATTTCTTTGCCTGGAATTTCTGTGCTACATCAGAAGCAAAGATAGTTTGTTTATCTATAAGGCCAGAAATCCACTTACAGATAGTTTTAGCTTATCCAGAGGACTGAAAACTAATGAAAGACTGACAGGCCAGCATTCCAAACCAAGATGGTGGCATGGTATAGTGGTTAAGAACACACACTTTGGATCTAGTCAGATAGGAGTTTGAATCACAGCTCTGCCACACTAGTGATCTGTGTGGCCTTGGCCAAGTTAAGTTAACTTTGTTGGGCCTGCATTTCCTCATCTACAAAAATGGAGAAAATAATATCCACATTAGAAGAGTGTTTTGAGTAGTAAAAGAGAGACCGAACACTAAATCTTCGCTCCTCTTGCTGTCTTCATTAGAAGCCCAAAGCAGACTTTGTATTCTGCATGTTGTACTTACCACCGATCATCTGTGGCCTCACTGCATGGAACGAACGCAGGAAATGTGGCAAGGCACAAGCATAAGAGCACTGGTTTAGCCACTAACTATTGTGTGAACCCTGGTTTAGTTCCCTCTCCTCTGTTTGGCCTCAGTTTCCCCATTAGAGAAGGAGGGGAACAGTTGTTCTCTGTGTTGACCCACGACTTGAGTATATCAAAATCATCTTAAGAGTCTTTTTCTTCTTTTGTAAAGTACAGAGACGCAGGTGCCACTTCCAGACAGTCTGATTGAGGAGATCTAGAGTGTGGCCATAGGATCTGTGGTATATGTTACTTCTCCCAGATGATTCTGATGAGTAGTCAGGTGTGGGGACCACTGACTCAGGAGAGCCCTAAAGATCCTCCCTTTTCAGTCTTAGAACTTCTTACTCTCACAAAACTCTCTCGCCATTAATCAGGCCCACCACTTCCTAGACCACTCAAGCATGGTGATTTTCACGCAGAAAATCAACGAGTATTTACACTTTCTCTAGAGGGTCTCAAAAGTGAGATTTTGTTTTCTCATGGAGAATTCCTTTTGTTCCGGCTTTAGTGGCTTGATGTCAGATTACAGGGGATGTAATACTTGGCTTCCCCAGATGATCACTCAGATCATTTTAAAAATACGTTTTCTCTATTTTATGACTGCAGCTGAAGTAATGAAGTTTAACCATTCATGCGATGGAGTAGAACTATCTCAGGGTAGATCACAATGACAGCTACTGAGCGCCTTCTAACTGTCAATTGCTACCTGTGTTTCCATAATCCTTATGAGAATTCTTGAGATTGGCTTTAATATTTTTTCCCAATTTTAAAGCAGAGATAAAGCTCAGAGAGGTAAAGTGACTTACTGAAGGCCACACAGCTGATAAGTGATCTTCATTTGCTGAATGGGGATGAATATGATCTTTTGAAAATGCAGATCAGATCCCCTTACTCCCTCTCTTAAAATCCCTCAGTGATTTGTTCTTTACCATTTGCAGAGTATCCAAACAACTTTGTGAGGGCAGTGATTTTTGCCTGTTTTGGTCACTGCTGTATCCTCAGCAATGAGAACAGTGCCTGGCATATGACTGAGGCTCAATAAAAAAATACTTGTGGAATAGGTTACATGATGGGGCTGGGATTCAACCCAAGCCTGTCTGATTTCAAAGCTCGCTTTTCAGTAGTACTTACATACACACCAACCCCCCCCCCCCCCCCCCCCCCACCCCGACACTTCCTTGACTTAGGTTAAATTTACATACCATGAAATGCTCCAATATTTAGTAAACAATTTTATGGGCTTTTTTTTAAACATTTTATTTTATTCTTTAAATATTGGCACCTGAGCTAACATCTGTGGCCAATCTTCCTTTTTTTTCTTCTTCTTCTCCCCAAAGCCCCCCAGCACACAGCTGTATATTCTAGTTGCATGTCCCTCTGGTTGTGCTGTGTGGGACACTGCCTCAGCGTGGCCTGATGAGCAGCACCATGTCAGCGCCCAGGATCCAAACCAGCGAAATCCTGGGCCGCTGAAGTGGAGCGCATGAACCTAACCACTCGGCCACGGGGCTGGCCCCCAATTTTACGAGCTTTGACAAATGCTTACACCTGTGTAACCTGCGTCCCTATCAAGATAGAGAATATTTCCATACCCTAGAAAGTTCCCTCTTGTTCTTTCCTAGTCAACTTCCCCACCCACTGTGGAGGCTTCTCTTTTTTTTTCATCATGTGTTACTTTTGTCTTTTCTAGAACTTAATGTAAATGGAATCATACAACTTGAAGTCCTTTGTGTCTGGCTTTTTTTCACTCAGCATGATGGTCTTAAGATCTGTTCATGTGGTTACCTGTATCAGTGGTTCCTTTTTATTATTAAGTAGCGTTCCAATGTATGAATATACCACAGTTTGCTTATCATTCTCATGTTCATGGACATTTGAATTGTTTTCAGTTTTTGACTATTACAGATAAACTTGCCATGAACATTTGTGTTCAGGTCTTTTTGTAGACAAATGTTTTAATTTCTCTTCAGTATTTACCTAGATATGGATTTCCTGGGTGATATGGAAGGAGTATGTTTAACATCTCAAGGGACCACCAAGCAGATTTCCAAATAGACTGCCACCAGCAATGTATGAACATGGCGGATGCTCCACATCCTTGCCAGCACTTTGGGATTTGCAGTCTTTGATTTTCGCCGTTCTAGTAGTGTGCTGTGGTAGCACTGCGGTCTTAATGTGTGTTTCCCCGATGTGTCCCGGGTGAGCACTGTTTCGTGTCTTTTTAGCCGTTCATATTTCTTCCTTTGTGAAGTGTTTGTTAAAGTCTTTTGCCTATTTTTTATTGGATTGTTTATATTCTCATTATGGAATTGGAGGAGTTCTTTATATATTCTAGATATAAATTCTTTATCAGATATATGTTTTGTGAATATTTTTTCCCAGACCGTGGCTTGCTTATTCTTTTTCTGCTCTTTTGATGCACAGGATCTTTTGAATTTGATGAAGTCTAATTTAACAATTTTTTTCTGTTATGGTTCATACTTTCTATGTCCTGTGTAAGAAATATTTGCCAACCCCAAGGCCATGAATATATTCTCCTGTGGTGTCTTCCACAGCTTCCATTTTTTTTTTTTTTTTTTAATTTTATTTTTTCCTTTTTCTCCCCAAAGCCCCCCGGTACATAGTTGTGTATTCTTCGTTGTGGGTCCTTCTAGTTGTGGCATGTGGGACGCTGCCTCAGCGTGGTTTGATGAGCAGTGCCATGTCCGCGCCCAGGATTCGAACCAACGAAACACTGGGCCGCCTGCAGCGGAGAGCGCGAACTTAACCACTCGGCCACGGGGCCAGCCCCCACAGCTTCCATTTTAACCACTATAACATGTACCCTCTCTTTGACCTTATTTTTTGTAGTGGATACATTAGTTCCTCAGATGGTTTTTATAAGAATGAGCTGATGGGAGGCACTATACGGCAGAATTCAACACCAAGGCTTTGAGGTGCGACAGACCTGAATTCAGATCTGGCTCTAATACTCACCAGCAGTGTCACCTTGGGCAAGTGACTTGATCTTTCTGTGTCAGTTGTTCGTTTTATAGAGGGAATAACACCACCCGCTTATCTCACGGGGTAATTATGAGTATTAAATGAACAACTGTATGATCACTTCTTAGCACAAGGTATAACATATGTTAAGCCCTCAACAAATGGTATCTGCTGTATATATAATAATTTTCATTCGTATTTTACCAATCTCACAAAAAGCTCTTAATGCTAGAGGCAAATAAAGAGAGAATTGCCTTTTTTCCCCTTACAAGACTTCAAACAGAATCATTGAGCATAGAGATTACCCACCAGAAAGAAACAGGCTATAGTTATGGACCGAATTCTTTGTATATAAGTCTAAAATCACATCTTTATACTTTTGGTTAATGCTTATAACAGAATCTCTAAGCACAGATATGACAGATATGATTATGCAACTCCCTGGCATAGAGGACCATTTTATTGAAAACTGAAATGGTATGAAAGAACACATGTAGTGCTTTTCCAGAACTGCAACGTGCAGGTCAAATTTGGTCAAATGTAGATGCTGTAAGTTAGTGTTGTACAGTGAAAAGAGCAGGGACTTGGAGATGAAACAAACATGGAACTTGAATTCGTGGACATATTTCTCGATTGTTATGAGTTTTACTTCTATCAGCTATAAAATAGAGTTTAAGTAAGTACTGGCAAATATTTTGTGAGTATTACATAGAATGACTCCACAATCTGGCACACAGTAGGCCCTCAAAAATGGTACTTACTAGTTAGCCTCATATTTTTAGTGACTTGTGTTATTACTTCTATAGGTAATAGCAAAGGAAGGTAAGATATCAAATTTCATGAGGAAAATAATATGTCTTGATGGTTTTCTCCTCTGCGTTTGGGAATTATATTCACAAAATTTATCTGTTTAATATGTGAGGCCGTTTGCAGTCACTCATTTATTCAGTGCATTTCTGAGGCATCGAGGAGGATCCCTGGCTATTTATCATGTGCGAATGATGGAAACACACACTCAAATGATTCTGTGTAATGGAGAAGAATGTTGCATTTGCTCCATGCATTTCCCCCTTTAACGCCTTCCCTTTTCACACCTTCTTGTTGTGGCAGGGAGAGCAAAGAGAGGATTGTGCATGTAAATTGCTTTCTGCTACTGCTACCACTGCTGCTTTCAGAGTGACTACACAGACTGAAGCACAGAAGGCTATTGGCTGAGCATTATTTCAGCCTTTTGAAGGCATCAAAGACTTTAATCAAGAATTTGGAGTTACATCTGCTGATATTCTCCCCATGGGAATCACTCTAAGCCCTTCATGCTCTGGTCTCAACCCACCTTTATAGCCTTATCTCCTTTCTTGCCAGAGTAAATCATTCACTGTTCTCCAAATAATTCCCATGTTTTACTGTTTCTGCATATTTGCTCATGCTGTTTCTCCACACCAGCCGCCCTCCAACTTGAGAAGCCTTTCTCCTCATATCTGTCTGCTAAAAATGTATCCATTTGTACTGAGTTGAATAGTGTTCCCTCAAAATTCGCATCTACCCCAAATCTCAAACTATGACTTTGTTTGGAGATAGGTTCTTTTCAGATGGAATTAGTTAGGATTAGGCCATACTGGATTAGGGAGGGCCCGAACCCAATCACTGGTGTCCTTATAAGTCATTGAAAACAGAGGCAGACACACAGAGGATAAGGGCATGTGAAGACATAGGCAGAGATTGGAGTGGTGCAGCTACACTCTTAAGGCAACCCCCGGAAGCTGGAAGAGTCAAGGAAGGATCTTCCCTAGAGCCTTCGGAAGGAGAATGGCCCTGCCAGCACCTTGATTTTGGACTTCTACCCTCCAGAATTATGAGAGAATAAGTTTGTGTGGTTTTAAGTGACCCAGTTTGTGGTAATTTGTTATGGCAGCCCTAGGAAACTAAACATCATTTTTTAAGGTCAAGCTTAATATGACATCTTCCCGGTTTCATACTTTTCTTGACCTCCGAAGCGATGCTGTAGTAGAAAGATCACAAACATTGTTGCCAGACAAATCTTCGCTCTAATCCTGGCCCAGCTAATGACTGGATTTCTTCATCTGTACAATGAGAATAATAATGCCTATATAATACTGTTGTTGTGTCAATAAATATGACTCTCTCTACCTCTCTTAATTGAGTCACCTGTTCTGCCTTATATTGCAATAATTTTGTAATAAGAGCATAGTTCTGTTATTACTAGTTCAGGTGCTGGAGGGAGCATGGATAGGTATGCAGTCAACTTTAAGATACTATATTTAACAGTACAGTATACTATACAACAAAATTGGGGCTGGCCTGGTGGCATAGTGGTTAAGTGCATATGCTCCTCCTTGGCGGCCTGGGGTTCGCAGGTTCGGATCCTGGGCACGGACCTTCACACTGCTTGTCAAGCTGTGCTGTGGTGGCATCCCACATACAAAAAAAATAGAGGATGATTGGCACAGATGTTAGCTCAGGGCCAATATTCCTCACCAAAAAAAAAAAAAAAAAAGAATGCAGTACCTACCAACGGTAGAGACAAACAATGTTCAAGGACTCTACCTTTCCAAACTGGAAGTATCAGGAGTCCAGTTTTCTGCACTGGGAGTTTCTAGCCATAAGTTTGTACATATAGTAGTCCCCCTCATCTGTGGTTTCAGTTACCTACAGTCAACCGTAGTCCAACCATATTAAATAGACAATTCCAGAAATAAACAATTCATAAGTTTTAAGTTGCATGACGTCCTGAGTAGTATGGTGAAATCTCACACTGTCCCTACTCTGTCCTGCCCAGGATGTCAATCATCCCTTCGTCCAGCAAATCCACCCTGTGTACGCTCCCTGCTCCTTAGTCACTTAGTAGCCATCTCGGTTATCAGATCGACTGTCGTGGTATCACAGTGCTTGTGTTCCAGTCACCCTTACTTCACTTAATAACGACCCCAAAGGGCAGGAGTAGTGATGCGGGCAATTCAGATATGCCAAAGAGAAGCCATAAGGTGCTTCCTTTAAGTGAAAAGGTGAAAAGTTCTCAACTCAATAAGAAAAAAAATCATATGCTGACGTTTCTAAGATCTATGGTAACTTTTATTATAGTATATTGTTTTAATTGTTCTATTTTATTATTAGTTGTTGTTAATCTCTTCTTGTGCCTAGTTTATAAATTAAACTTTATTGTAGGTATGTATGTATAGGAAAAAACCTTCTATATATACAGTTCAGTCCTATCCATGGTTTCAGGCATCCACTGGGGGTCTTGGAATGCATCCCTCATGGATAAGGTGGGACTGCTGTAAACTGAGTTGTAGAAGAGAAATGGGGAAATCTGCTTTACGCCCTTGAACTCTAGAGTTGTAAGATCTGGGGTGGATTTTGTCTCAATGGCTAAATGTGGAGCAAGAATTTTGGAAAAGGTAGAGCCCTCTACTGATGGCACAGCTTCTGTATATGGCACTGGGACATCCTTACGCTTGGCTGCACGTTATGAAAAAGCCAAAATTCTTTCATGTGGCATTCTGGTCTCTCTTCTTCCGGGACACCTTCCCAAAGGCCTCACCCCTCAAGGATTTCTGTTTTTTCCCTCCTAGAGCCTTCTCTGCCAGGCCACAAGTTGGGGCTCAGCATGTGCTCCTTGTCCTGAGTTCTCTTTGGTTGTCTGAACCCTCACTTCCCCTGTCACCAATCTTTTTAAGATTGGTCAAGAGTAACATCATCCCCCTACATTCAGTCCATCATCTCCTTTTTCATATATATTATCAACATTATTTGAGAGCCTTTTTGTGAAATCACACTGGGGTGTTTATAGGCATTGACCTGTACTCTGGTTGGCATGGCAGAGTTAGTAAGCACAACATGCGTGCCCCCTCTGTCTGGATAAGCTCTTGTGTTACTTTGCTAGGCTGTCATAACAAAATACCACAGACTGGGTGGCTTGAACAACAGATATTTATTTTCTCACAGTTCTGGGGGCTAGAAGTCCAAGATCAAGGTGTCAGCAGAGTTGGTTTCATTCTGGGGCCTGTCTCCTTGGCTTGCAGATGGCCATCTTCTCCCTGTGTCTTCACGTGGTCTTTCCCCTGTGCAAGCACATATCTGTGTGAAATTTCCTCTTCTTACAAGGACCTCAGTCACATTGGATTAGGGCCCCACCCTAATGACCTCCTTTTACCTTAATTACTTCTTTAAAGACCTTATTTCCAAATATAGTCGAATTCTGAGGTACTGGGGGTTAGGACTTCAACATGCAGACTTTGGGTGGACACAGTTCAGCCCTTAACAGCCCTGTAGTTGTTTTCATGATCAGGATCAAAAGGCTTTGAGATTGCTTTTTGATAAATTTATTGTTTAGCCTTCGTTCTCCAAATACCACATCTTCTAAGAGCTGAGATTTTAGGCTCATGGTATATACATGGAAATTAGGCTAGCACGATTCACAGGTCTTGCTCATCAGGAGAGGCACACAAACCCCAGGAGTTAACACTTGTTGAATACCTACCATGTGGCAGGCCCTGTAATGGGATTTATTATTCGCTCCTCACAATCACTCAGCATAATAGATATTTATATCCTCATTTTTCAGATCTGGAAATTAAGGTTTAGAGAGGCTAAAGTGATTTGCTCAAAGGCACAAAACAAGTCAGTACTTGAGTTGGGATTTGACCATAAATCTGTCTGATTGTAAACCCATGCCCTTTCCACATGCATTCCTTATCTGGAATTGAAAAACAAGTTTGTTTTTTCTCATTTCAAGCTTTTGTATTAAAATAAAATATACTTTTGTGAAAGAGTTTCAAGATGTTCACCGTCATCATTTATTCACACTTCCATTTATCATAGTCCCATGCTTGACTATGCATTCTTTCCAGTATTGCCTCACTTGCTGCCTCTATTTTAAAGCTTGTCATGCAAATTGCACAACTGAAGAACTAGGAAATGATGACAGTAAAGTGGTTAATTTTAAATTGAAAAAAATATTGGGGGGTGATGCTTCAGAGCGCCCTTTCAGCCATGCTGGCGTAATGAAGTGATTTAGATCTGTCCTCTGGCCTCTGCCGTCAAGCTCCATTTCGCTTTGTCACAACACATTGGCTTGAAGTACCGAAAATGGTCTGTTCATGTGCATTGTTCCCTATGGAATTTTGTTCGCAAACTCTGAGTGTGGTCAGAGAGTATACAGGAAAAGTCAGGAGCATCTCAATTCTCTGGACATTTTCTATGATTGTGACATATTTTGTGATACTATTTCTACCCAGTGAATGGTTCAGTTCCGAAGGACGAATTCTTTGCAAAGGAAGGGGATGTTGGCAGTTCGAGTGACAGTAAAAATACACTTCAAAGGGTTGGAGGGCCAGTTAAAAATGATGATGGCCATGATAATAGCCATGCTTCCTACTGTTGGATTCTTTATAGTTTACATGGACCTTCTATATCTCATTTGATTTTCACAAAAACATATTGAAGCAATCAGTGAGGGATTATTATATCAGCTTTCCAGATGTGGAAATTGAGGTGCAAAGAGGTTAAATGGAGTCAGGGCAAACTCCCAAGTCTTGTGATTACCCCTGACTCCCTTGCTAAATTACTCTTTATAAGTCCAACACACTGAGTTCATTCACTTTCAACTGTTGAGAATTTTGGCCTCCTGGAAAACCTTATAAGTAGAATTGGAACCATAAATAATTGCTTACTAGTTTCAAATGCCCAGCGGATGTCAATCAAGATACGGGAGCTCTTTCCTCTGTAGGCTATGTGAAGCAGAACATTTAGTGAATTCGGTTCATGCTTCAGCATTCTATCCAATGCTTTCCTCTCGCTGCTAATAACTCATAACAAATAGCCACTATTTATTGAACACTGGCCATGTGTCATGTGCTGTCTCTGCATTATTTCTAATCCTCACAAGAACTCTGCAAGAGAGAATTTACCGTACCTACCTTACAAATGGGGAAACGGAGGCTTGGGAGCTGTTAAGTAACTTTCCCAAGGTTACACAGAGAATAGGTTTCAGGGCCAGAACTTGAAATCATCCAGTCTGTCTCCACCATTGCTTTTAATTACTATACCACTTTAACCCGAAGGAGTCCATTCCTGAGGAAACAGGTTGACGGAAATAAATAATAATCTTAGAAAAATGCATTAGAATATGTACCTAGAAAGTTAAATTGTCAACTTATCTATATCATGTAATTAGGTAATAGTCTTCTACAGTTGGATAGAAAGCTTACAGTAGAAGCCAAGCTTCTCTGGGGGTGACCCACAGTCACTATGACTGCAAAGAGGGTAACTTCTTTGCTTATTCCTGATACAAAAATACTTCTGACCTCCTATGTCTCTAACCCACCGAATTTTTTTTCATATACATGTTATTTTTAGTTCATGCATAATCACTTAATTGAAAACACACTTACCAATATAAAAGTCTTAGTTCCTGGGTGCTTTCTTGATGAAGAGTTAATCACTTCTGTTGGCAAGTGGTGTTAATAAGCATCACAATAAAGAGCCCTGGGCAGGTAGATCCTTCCTCTTAGGAAGTCCCCTCTATTCCTGGAGTGAGCAGGAGTACTTAGCTAAACTACTTCTTTCAGACTCCACTGCCTGAATGATCTGTCAACATCTGACTCCTTCTTCTGTTGCTACCTTAGATTTACCTTCATCCTGCAAGATGGCAGAGGACAGCATCTGTGGTGAAGGAGCAAAGGAGCAGACCTTACACAAATCATCTTAGTGACTCCATGTGCTTTTAAGACTTAGGACTTTGCCTAAAAAGAGGCTCAGTGAGTGTCCCATGGACTCCTTGTGCAGCAGTGAAAAATGCCATTTTAGATATAAAGATGTAGGAAATTAAAGTCCAAGCTCACCATTACACTACAGATCCATCATGGGACTCTGCTTTTCTGACTATAGCAGCTACCTTTTCCTAAGCCGTTCCTTGCAGGTGCACTCTGATTTCTCCCCTATGTAGGCTGCCTCTGTACACGTAATACCTCGTCTCAGCCCACCCATCACCAACAGGAACAGACTCCTTAGAATAATGTTGACCAACAGCTTTTGTGGGAGGTTAAACTGGGAAAAAGAAAACTATGTATTGGATAAATAGTAGACACTTCAGTACACAAGACCAGAAGGAAGGATGGACAGTTTTCAAAATTAAAATGGCTTTATTAATCCCATGGTGGCTGTGGAGTGGTGAGAAATGTTTACTCTTAAAATTGTAGATTACCTCTTTCCTGAATAGAAAAATACTACTGAGAAAATTGCTACTGCTTTTCGGCCACTAAAAAATTTAATATCTAAGCATATTTGAGGAGCAGCAACACAGAAGCTGCTTTTTAATCTTTCATCCTGAAATTAGCCTGCTTGGCTCTACAATGCAGCATATGATCTATCGGCTGCTCAGGAGTGCTTTAGAGGATTTTCAAGCTGGAAGGGCCCTTAGAGATGATCCAGTCTAGTGGTTCTAAAAGTTTTCATCACTAAGGACACCTTTAATTAATTTCCCCCTGCATTTCATGTTTTGAAATATCTGGCCTACTAAACAAATTACATTAATCACATCATAATTTCTTTTCCCATTGTTTGTTGCTCAGAGCCATTGATAACTGCCCATTCGAGCATCTGGTCAGCATGAAATAATCAATGTGACCACAATATGCTGATAGAATTTTTTCCCAGAGCAGAGGCACTGGATGGTTGAGTTAGCCTGAGGTCTACTAGATCTCAGGGATCTTTACAATCCATCTCCCTTAGGCTTATTAAAATGTTGAAAATAGCCCATAGACTCCCATCATGACCTTCTTGTAATCCTTGTGGAGAGCCATTCATCTCCTCGTTTAAGGATGGACGAAGAGACTAAGATTTAATAACCAAAGTGATTGGCCCACCGTCACACAGCCACTTAGTGACGAGGAGGACCAGAACTCATGTCTCCTGAGTCTTGATCCTCTTTTTTCCACATCCTCTACTTTCATGTGCCTTAAGTCTAAGAGCTTAATGTTATCTTATACTCTTTGGTGGCAAGGGCTTTTTAATGAGGAGATGGGAAGGAGAAAATGGAAAATTATATTTGGGGAGCTTTGAGGGTGGCAGTGTGGAGTACAGACCTTTTGGATAACCGAAAGCACCATGGAAGCTGAAATGAGAGGATAGTTTTGTGGAAAGGGCACATGCATAGGAGTGAAAAATATGTGGGTTCAATGTCTGGCTCTGCCACTTAGGGGCTGTGTGACCCTGGGTCGTTCGTTATTACCCGGACTTATGTGTCTGGCACATGTGGACATTCTATCAATATTTGTTTGCTGAATTGGTGGAATAGAGATAGTGATGCTTACCTCATGGGGTTGTATGTGGTTTGAATGAGATGATGGACTTGGAGTTCCTGTAATGTGTTTAACACATAGGAGATGTAAAAAAATAAAAATCCACCATGCATTCATTAAATAACCTGTAAAATAATATTAATAGCCAGCTCTCAGTCCTAAATTAGTACCCAGCCTCCTCTCGGTGAATTATTTCAGGCATCTCCCTATAAAATATCTGAGGTGCTGTTGCTCTTGAAAAGGTTCACTTAAGCAGTCAGATAGTGTCCATATTATGCTGTTATACTTTGCCCCTGAGGGCTTAAAAGGCACAGAGTTATTCTCAGCGGTGAAGTTCACTCCCCTCTTTTGCCTTCATCCCCTTTACAGTGATGATCTTTGCTAAAATGGTTACAATTTGAATAAGAATACCCCAGGATGGCTCATTCCCAGTCCTTCTAGATGGAGTCATAGTGAAGATCCACTTAGCTTTTTGGTTTTTCCTTTTTATAGCCTGATGGCTGTTACTGTTCAGATGCCCAGCAGTTAACCATGTGGGACACATCCATTGGTCACTCTTAGTTAATGACATTTTTGACAGACAGATATACCTGCTTCCCAGTAGGTCAGATAATAAAGCTTCAGCGGTGAGTACTTTATGTGGTTTGCATAGGAATTCAGGTTTGGGAGCCCTGGCAAGCTCATACTCTCTCAGCTTAGTGAAATGTTGAGACACGGACTTAATTTTAGGGCTTTGGTTGCCACATATTGTCCTTCCTGTAGGGTGCTCTTCACGTCAACCAGGAGTTAACGCACGTTCCTTAAGATTATACGGTCAGGCCCTACTACACATTCCACATTGTTGCTTGCTGGAGGCCTCAGCAGACCCTCATCACTGGCCATGGGCTGTTGGGGCGAGCCAGTGACATTCTCATGAACTGTCCCAGAGCCCACTTTGATGCCCAGGAGAGGAACAGGTTGACTGGTCTTTGATCAGCAGTCCCCTCTCATGCCCCCAGGGTGCAAAAAAAAGAAATAGATAGTTTGATTCTTATGGAGGGTTTAGAACCAATAGGAGAGAACAGGTGAGTTTTTTTTCCCTCAGAATTTTGGGTAGAGTTGATACCTAAATTTCATGAGCAAAGTAGAATGTTGGCTGGTGTAATGCTTGCAGAAACTGTTTGTAAGGCTCAAGTAAAATTTTTCAATCTTGTAAATAGCCTAGAGCAATCTCAAAGATGAAAAGTTATATGTTGAATGGCAAAACAAACAAACAAAATACTTGAAGAGCACTATGTACAATGAGCCAGTATAATGAGAATTTCCCCAGTTTCGTTTTTCTTGCAATATTGAGGGTTTTTTTTTCCTTGTGAACTAAGGGGACAGAAAATACCTTTGAGTCTAGTTAAGAACGGATTCTTAATTAACTGTCCAGAGACTTGTTGTGTGAGGTAGAAATTCTGAGAGGTTCTTTTTATGGACAGGAAGAATTAGCTCTGTAGCACGCAAACAAAAGCGCCCATTTCTTCTTACTGGCTTTTCTAAGGAAGTCAGGGCAGCAGGAAAGAAGCACCAAAAAGGATATTATCTCATTGCTCAGATGATCAGGTTTATTGGACCCAGAGCTGTGGCTGATTCACAGCTGACCTTGGGTCAAGGCTTGTAGGCCACCTCAAAGATGTCCCCTTCTTTGCCAAATTGTTGTGTAGATGTGTGCGTGTGTTAAAAATATTCTCCAGCCTTGGCTAATTGGGGGACCTGCTTCCAAATGGAGATGGCACTGGGTGCTTATTGACTCAGGCAGGCATTTTGCTCCAGAAGAGGGAGTGTACAGGATTGGGAGCGTGGCCTCTGGAGTCTGAGCTCTGAAATTTATTACACATATGGCCTGGGACAAATGGCCCACCCTCTCTCAGCCTCACTTTGCTTGCCTGAGAAATGGAGAGAATAATAATACCAACTTCCAAGGGTTGTTTCATGGATCAAATGAGATAATCCATGTCAAAACTCTTCTCACCATGCCAGGCATATAGTAAGTAATTGCTTAATTAAAAATAGACGATAATGACAATGTTTTGCAGAATAAGGACTGTCTGGGCTTGTAGACTGTTTCTTTGAACATGGTGTTAATGAGAATACTTCATCTTTTGGTCCAGTGAGTCTTACTCGGGAATAATTCTGACACAGGTCTACAGACTGCAGCTTTAAGCTCTATCTGGTGCTCCTTTCCATTGTGGCATTGGTTTCAAGGGACTCCCAGTGAAAGATGGTTTGAGTATACACACAGTAGTGAAGATGGGGCCTCAGACACCTGTAGATCAGCAGAAGTGCCACTTTTTCAGAGAAATAAGAGGCCATGGATACAACCCAATCTGGCATCGAATGTCAGGGGCAAGGTCCTCCCACTTGAATGCCATCATGTGAGGTTTAAGGACTTGCTGCCTGTACAACAATGGGGATTGCAATTTGTGACATAGGAAACAAGGTCTGTGCTTTTTTGCCTTTAGTAGATGAATAAGGGGGGAGGGGTCATTTGACTTAGGTTCTGCCCTGGGCCAGTTGACCTATGGCTTGGTTTCCATAAATAAATTTTCACTAGCAGCTTTGGCAATGTCAGCAGGAGACCAGGCTAGGTCCAGATTCATTATTTCCTCACACTGTCTCAACCAAACATGAAAATCTTGGGATGAATCTAAATGTTTTTTTGTTTTAGTAAATGGCTTTATATACCAGCCTTTCTTCCCCAAGCCCTTTAAAAGCGAAGTAAAATTAAAATTACACTTAAAGCCATCCACCCCACGGCAGGGAAACCTCAGCAAATGCCTCTCAAAGTCTAATGGACAAGCTTCTCATCAGAGCTTTTCTGGCCTACACCTTGCTCTGAACTCCAGCCCACACGAGGAGCTGGGTCGAAAAGACTGCATTGTGTTCTGCATGAGAAACTTACCTAAGCATCTAGGTTTAGGGCCTAATTTGTAATTAGACAGTTTCTTGGAAGTACATCAAGCTCAGCCTCAAATCAGAACATCTCTTGGGGAGAAATCTGTATTTAGATGTTTCATTTAAAAATTCATCATTGAATAGCAAAGTATTTTGCTGTAACTCATACTTGATGCATTCCAAATTCTCCCTAACTCTTTTTTTTTGGTACAATGATGTCATTAATAATGGATGGAATGGGGAAGGCGAGAATGTGCCAGGGGCTCAGCCACAAACAGAGGGCAGCACAGGCAGATAAGTCATGGCTCTTTGGGGCTGCAGACTCCAGTGAATCTCAGGCCAAGAGCTTGCCACCCTGCCTCCCTTTTCTGGATGCCTGTGATTTGCATCCTAGAACTGCTCTTATTTGGCCAGGAGAGATGTCTTTTTAAGTAGCGGGCAGGAAATGAACTGCTAAAAAGGTATTTGGCAAGCAGATTAAGTTTCCGCGAAGGTTGGAAGAAGGACTTACTTTTTGTGTCTATACTGACACCCTACACATCCTCTTCCTCCTCTTCTCTCCTCATCCCATTCCAGTCATCCCTCCATTGAGACTACTCTTGTCAAGGTCACCAGTGACCTCTTGTGTTGCCCAATAAAATGGTCTTCTCTTTTCCCATTTCATTTGATCTGTTAGTAGCATCCGCCAGTTGACTGCTCTCTTTTCTTGGTTTACTTGATTTCATGTTCTCTTGGTTCTCCTTCCTCACTGGTTATGCCTTTTCAGTCTCCTTTACAGGCTTGCCTCCCTCTGACCTCTCTCTAAATGGTAGGGTTCCTTAGAGCTTGCTTCTGGGTTTTCTTCTCTTCTCCATCTCTACCCTGCCCGGTAATCTCATCTACTCTTAGTGCTTTAATGTTTTATGCAGTTGACTTCCATATTTCTTTCTCCAGACCTAATCCTTTCTCCCAAATGTGTTGTGCTAAATAGTCTCTGTAAAGCAGAATACTGAAGTAGGCTAATTGTGAAGAATACTGATTGTTTAGTCGCGTTTTCTTTTTCTCCTTGGCCTTTGATGTCCCATTTCTCGATCATTCACCTAGAGTTACTCTTTCAACAAATATTAACAGAGTATCTACACTGTGTCAGAAAGTGCTGGCTGCTGTAGAGATGAGGGGTTGGAGGATAGCAAATTACAGTGCTCTGAGATTTGTGATTGCATGGGATGGCAGAGAAGTGTGAATTCATTCAGGTAGTTATTAATATGTACATAGCTACATACAAATATTCATTCAGCAAATATTAACTGGGAACCTACAACATACCAGGTGCTATGCCACACACTAGGGATACTGTGAGGACCAGGGTACAGCTCCTGCTCACAGGCAGCCTGTGGTTTAGTTAGAGAGTCAGAAGGCAATCATAAGGCAATGTTAAGTGTCCCACAGAAAAGATATGGGTGCGGAAATGAGGATAGATGTGGGTCTCAAATCTAGCCCACATGTGTTTTCTGCGTGTTATTTTAAGTTACGTTAGAAATATTGGTATTTTCAAGTTCCTGCCAACTTGCCCCGTGATATACACAAAGGAACGCTTTCTGGGGCTTTGGTTCCCAGCGTGACTGTGTAACCCTAGCCCCAGTGAGCTGAGCTAAGCTTTGAAGACCAGAGGGGTCATTTTGTCTAAAGTCAGTCTCTGGGTTTCTGCTAAGCTCCCTAAAGGAGAGCATGGAGATAGGCTGGAGGGAAAGGAGGGCTCCTCTAGGCAAGCAGAAGGGGGCCCTGGGACTACTCCTGTCACACCAGCCATGTAAGAGGACAAGGCGAGAGAGAGGGCTTGGCTTTGCAGGGAGGTGTTCCCTCAGCAGAGAGAAAGCAAGCCAAAGTCACCCTCACTTTCACCTCCCCCTCACATAGACGCAGACCTTCAATCCTTTTCCTCACCAAAGTGTAAACTACCCTACAGCATTGTGACCGCTCCCCTGCCCCATGGCCTTGCATTTATATGATCAGTCCTTGAGGGCTCCAGTGTCCAAGGGTGAGGGAGTGATGAATCATAAGAGCTCCCCGTGGAAACCAGCATATGTGGGTTTTCACGGCAGTTTTCCCACAGAGAAGGTGTGCTTCCACAGAAAGGAGCATATAAGAGTTGCTCAATTATTTGTTGAATGAATGAATGTATTATAGTGTAAGTGGAGTTAGCCAGAATCTATGCTTGCCAGCCATTTTGCTAGACACTAGGAATGTAGAGATGAATGACACCAAGTCCCTGCCCTCGAGGAGCTCAGTTCTCGGTCTAATGCAAGAGATCGAAATGTTAACAAGTAAATGCCACTTGGTGTTATAATTGTTATAATAACAGCTAATGCTTATTGAGCCCTTACTATGTCCAGGTAATGCTTCATGTGAATTATCGCATTTCTTCCTTACAATAACTCTGTGTGAGATCTTTTATTAGTCCCCACTCTTCAGATGAAGAAACTGTCACAGTGAGGTTAAATTTTTTAAAAAAGTGACAAAGCCACGACTCAAACCAGGCAGATGGGCTCCAAAACTCTTAAGTGCTGCTGGTGTCGCCTTTGGGTCTGGACTGAACCTTGAGGGAGTTGTGGCGTGCATCAAGTAAGATCACTGAGGGAGAGCTCTTTTCCTGCAGAAGGAGGCAGCCTGGGAATGGAGCTTTAGCGAGAAGCAGTAGAATGTGGTAGGCTCGTTGGTCTGTGGTAGCACGCCCAGTGTAGATTATGGGGCCTTCTCTCCAAAAGACGATTGAGCCTTAGTGAGGATTTCGAGATGATTCATCTTTGCTTAGATGCAACTTTGGGACCTTGGAATCACCCAGTGTGCCTTGTCCCTGTCAGTGGCTCTAAGGATGCATAAGGGACCCAGGAGAAATGGTAGAGAGGTTCAGTCTTCACAAGTCTTTCTTGAACCCTCAGCCCAGCCAGGCTGTAGACCTAACCACTCGCATTTGGAAGCAGTAGGGCTTACAAGTGTGCCTCATGCATATCAAAATGAAACACATACCACATAGGTTCTGTTTTTCTCATTTATGACATTTGTAAAAAGACAATAGTATATTGATGTCGAACAAAGCAGTTGCCAGGAGTTAGGGGAAGGGGGCGGGTGTGACTAAAAAGCAGTAGCATGAGGGAGTGTTTTAGACTAATAGATTCTGGTGGTGGTTCCCGGAATTTATACATTTGTTTAAGCTCTGAGAGCTGTACACCAAGAAAAGTCAATTTTACTGTATGTTAATTTTTAAAGCAAAATTTAAGAACCAAGCACAGCCCGCATATTTTATTTTTGGCCTCTTAGTTCCTGTACAAATACGTGGATGCTCAAAGCCTTTGATGGTTTGGCAGGGTTGGAAGAAGGATAATAAAAGGGAAGATTGCTTGAACTTGGCCCCTGATTCTTTTCCAAGTCATGAGAAACTAATTTATCCTCCCATGTACCATCTCTGCTGTTAAGCTACTGAATGCCCTTATTTAAAAAATGCCACTTGGGCAATATGGGATGATGCATGATGATAGCGCATGCTCCGCGGAAGTAGCGTGAAGTTGGGTGAAAGAGCGTTTTTGACCATGCAGCCCACAATCCTCAAATGCCCCACTTCCCAGCTTCCTATCAGTGTTTGACATGACTTCAGTTCTTGTTTGTGCTTGCAGCACAGAGCAGGTAGACCTTGACTTGCATAGGCCCCGACCCAGTGGAGGGGTCACCAACCAAGTTTTATGCAAAGACTAATGACTCTGGAACCTTCAGTTCTGGTGCTATTGTGCAGAAGAACCACTCATATCTGCCAAATTGGGGAGTTGTCCTTTTCCCCTCTCCCTCTTATTGTTTTTTCCCCCGAAGTCTTGGTGCGCTATATATAGTCCAGGGCAGGAGGAGAAGAGGGGGAATGATGTGTCACAAATTCTATTCTAGCTGGACTAGCTTTGGTAATATGCATAGTATTGTTTCCAAACTCCTCCTCTTACTGGCTGTGGGAGTTTTGGTAAGGCACTTAAACTTCTTTGATTCTTTCCTCATCCGGGACATATGGATAGTGGGTACCTGCCGTGCTTAACTCACAGAAAGCCTTTTTGGGTCAGATGTCAAAGTGCTGGACACATTTGTATGATAATAAGGGCGAGTTGAGTAGGATTTATGATGGACTAGCTTGGACAGCTACCATTTCTTTCTGCGGGATCCTGTGTTTTGATTTCCAACCTACTAAGCAACCAAATTACAAATGCATTTTTGTAACCTATAACACATTTCATCCAATTTATTTGCAAAGCTATGAACAGAGAGCCACAGTCCATGAACGAAACACTTTTGAAATAAAATTACAAGTTCTCATCAAAGTATTCTGACATGTTAGACAAGATGCCAAATTTTTACTGTGCTGCAGAATAATTAGGCAGGATTGGAATGTGGTTTTTATCATGACTGCAATTCATTTGTGCTTGCCCACAATCAAACCAAGCAGTTTTGAGTTGTGGTCATATGGGGGAAGAACGCTCCTGCTTCTTCAGCACTATCAGCTGTTGGAGGAGAAGGCATCCTTTCCTGTTTCTTGGCTACGGGCCCACTCCCTCCTCTGAACTCCCTTGACATTTTGCTTGGGCCACTCTTACAGCTGTTGCCACATTTTGCCTTATCACATCATTGTTCCTCTACTTTCTGTATTCCTAGTTAGTCTAGAAGCCCCTCCAGGGCAGCCAGGTCTTGCTCAGAGCACTATGCAAAGTTCCTTGTGCATTGCTGGTATCCAGGATTTAGTTCTTGAGTTGAAAGTTAAAAGCAAAAGAAGTTACACTGAATTCTAAGAAAGCAACCTGCTTTTTTGTTTTTACTTAGAAAAGCAAAACTGAATCTGTTGATTACAGAAAATTTTTAAATATTGATCAGCAAAACAGAGAAAATTAAAATCATCTGTAATCCACCATTTAGGTGTACAAGTTCATCACTTAATCTGGCTTAATGTGCACAGTGACTATGGTCGATGCTGTGAATCTAAAGATGACCATAGCATAGTCCATTTTCCTAATAACCTCACAGACTAGTGGGGAAGACAGACACATGAACTTAGTCCTGCAGGCAGTAGGGAGCCAGTACAAGTTTTGAGCAAGACATTGACAAAATGAAAGTATTTAAGGAATATTTATCTGACAGCAGTATGCAGGATACTGTGAAGAAAGTGAGGCCTAAATCATAGAGGCTGGTTAGGAAGCTGTTGCTAAGAGGCCACATATTTTACTATTTGGCCTTAAAAAAAGACAATGTCATTTAACCAGAGTAATCTCTTTCCCAAGTTACTCACCCTAGGGACTTCCAAGAGTGAAACTTGGAGGGTAGCCTTGCCCCCTCACATTTACTGAACAACAAGGGACTCAGAGGACCCCTCAGTGTAAAGGCAGCAAGCATTGCTGTCTCTTTCTGTCTGTCTGACTAGTGGAGCTCCCAGGCCGCACTGCAGATCCTGAGTCCTAGAGAACATATCTTTAACCCACAAGGCAGCCATTGGTGTTCCATGTTAAGAAATATCTTGGAGAATCTTTCCCAAGTCTACCACTGTTACCCTCCATGAAATTTAGATTTTCTTAAAAATCAGGATACTCCTGGTCAGAAAGGTATAGAACCAAAGACATTTCAAGCTAGAAAAGACATGGAGACCTCTCATTTTATAGATGAGGAAAGGGGAGCTGGAGAGGTCATACTTGCCCAAGGTCTCATGTAGTGAGTAAGTCACAGAGATGGGCCTCAAACTTAGCTCCTGACTACTTCCACCACAGCACAGTGACTAAATGTAAGTTGCTTACAGGCCAGAAGAAATGGCCAAGCCTCTGCAAGCTGAGGCCGTTGAAAGTGGGGGACTAGGAACAAAGGCCAGACTAAAAGGATTCTTGTTGATTCTTGCAGACACAGTGCAGGGATTTAAAATCAACCAAGGAGTAAACAAACTCAAAACTTAACCAACCAACCAACACATCACGCCCCTGATGGACTTTTTTCCCCCTTCTGTTTTTTTCCTGGGGTTACTTTTCAGTTTGTTTTTGGGGTTTTAATGGCTCAGTAAACTGATCTGATGTGGAAGGATGGGGTGAGTGGGCTGATTTGCTACAAAAGGTCCTAAGCTCTTGTGCCTTTACACGTGTACTTCTTATCTTCGTGGCGATATTTAGGTTCAAAAGGTCTCTGTTGGGAGGAACAAGTGCACCCTGGAACCAATCTCAGGAACAGTAAATGGCCATGTACTCCATAAGAGATGATGCGTCATTGGCTAACGCCTGCCTTCAGGAGAGGTGACCTACCCTCCACAAAGGAGTGACCTTCATCATGGAGGGGGCTTAGTTTGCTGCTGGCTTTTCATTCTGTGTGGCCGCCTAAGCTGTTGGGCAATGCACATGGGAAAATCTTAACTACAGATTCAGAGCCCATTTCTTAGAAACTGAGTTGTGGTCATTCTTTCCTATTTATATACTTTGTTTTTGTTTGAGCACATAAACCTACTTCTGAATGCTGCAAATTGTCCTTTATTAGGCTCTTCTTACTATTCTCATATGTGTTTAGGGTACAGCTGAGTAGAGTACACATGAGGTTTTGGAAACAGTAAATATTCCCGTCTCCATATCCTTGAGTAAAACTAGAAATATGCAGGCTTTTGCGTATCAATTTACAGCAGCTGATGACTCTATTCACATATGGCTGTGTTAGGTATGTTGGAGGCCTGGAACAATTTGGCCACAGAGAATTGTTTTTAGGTTTGGAAGAAACCTCAGCCCCTCAACTAGATAATGTGACATGTTCTATTTTTAATGAGTGTATGTTCCTATTTCAGCTTAGAGGTGTTGGCTCATCATTTTGATTCTTGACAAAAGGATTCTGCTTAGACTCTCAGCTCCCTGGTGGGTTAGGGTTTCACAAAAACATCTGCACTAGAGCAAAAGGGATTCATACTGTCTTAGACAGTGTTCACTAGTGTTCACAAGAAGGTTTCTATATCTGTAGCTACAAGAGTCCCTGTCAATCTCTACTCCCCAGCTGTAGATGGGCCTGCAGCCCTCACTGCTGGCTAGGGACAAATCAACAGTTATTAAAAATGAAGGTCCTTTTCTATCAGTAAAGAACCAAGTCTCTGCTGTAGCAAATGGGCTATATCCAGCATTCAGGTATTTCTTCTAGTATCTCCTACAGCATGTACTCACTATCGCTAAGCATTGTGGGTAGTTAGGGAGTAAATAGCCCCAAAGATTGGCCTTGAGGGAAAAAACTTGACTAGAATTCTGATTATGGTAGAAAATCCATTTCAGCTTACAATTCGTAAGAAATTTACTTCAAAAGAGAATTGATTTTAGAGATGTTTTATTTCTCGTTTCTACTGTCCTTTCTTTTCATTTTTTGTTTTCTGCAGACAACCAATTATTAAATGTAGGATATGTGTGTACCTCGGTGACCCAAGTTGCTAGGGATACATCGAGTGCTTCAGCCCAGAGCAGCTGAGGGAGGTTTGGGGCATCTCCACAGCCCTTGACTTTTCAACTTCAATTATAAATCCAGTTGGTCAAGTTGTAGCTGAAGCTGTGTGTGGTCCCTGAGACAGGCTTTTGGTAAACAGCTGCAGTACAGAAGCAGCTCAGGCTTATTTGTTATCATCTCTACTAAGCTGCTGAGATAACTGCATGGGGAGGGTGATTTAGCAAGTGAAAGCGGGTAGAGTTTTACTGTGTAGATTCTTAGGTTCATGAAGAAAAATGATTCTTAGCAAATGACTATTTTGCACTTTAAAGAAAAAAAGATTAAAAGACTTTCATATCTGTCCTCCTAAGTAGCAACAGAATATTTTGTTCATATATCTTCATTTCTGCCTCTCTCTGGATTTTGGGAAATCATTTTGAGGAGGAAATTTGCCCCATCCAGAAAGGAACAGATCACATTTTCCATTCTATATGCTTGTTACTATCCATCTACCTTGTTTCTGTGAACATTAAAATAAACAAAAGCCTACAACCTAAAATTTGCTCTTTCTAAATAAATGAACAGAGTAGTTATTAGTTGCATTCAAGCAGCTTTCAGATAGAAACATTATTCTATTATGGCATAAACACAGCAGAAAAAAATCAGACACCCTCGTAAAGCACGTGTTTCACTGGGAGGTTGACAAATATGTTGGCCTCAAAGTAAACAAGCCATATTCTCTCAGACTTGATGGAGCTCATTAACTCTTTCAGGACACTTGCTGCTAGGCACCCAGTACCCTGCTAGCTTGAGTCCATGGCTTCGAAGACTATCAGTTTCTTGCCAAAGACTGGATCAGGGACGGAAGAAGGCAAGTTTCGAATGCACGCTGCATTTGTTAGGCAAGTATTTATTTAGTGCCTGCTCTAGCCCAAAAATAGTGGTAGGGACTAGAAGTGTACTGAGTAGTGGGAGACAGGGTAGTTCCTACCTTCAAAGAGCTTACAAGCTGCTGGGAAGATTGAACACACACACACACACACACACACACACACACACACAAAGCTAAGGTAGGGAAATAATAGTTCATGACAGTGTATGACTGAGGACCAGGGTGAATATGTGGTCCCCAGTTGCTGTAGGGTAGTTTAGGGAAAGGAGGTCAACACTGTGGACTCATGGAGCCAGGGAGGGGGCTCTGGTAAAATGGAGCATGGAGCTTGAACTGGACTTAGGAGAGCTGGTAGACTATTGTAGGCACAGAGCAGAGGGAGTCATGATGTTGCCCAACTAAGGCGTAGTTGTTGAGGACCCCTTACTTGCTAAATGCTAGAGGCAGAGTGAATAATAAGCCAGGCATTGGCTGGGCCATCATGGAGCTTATCCTTTAGTGAAGACAATTATTTTAATTATATTTTACTGGCTGAGTTATTATGAATGTGCAAAGTGCTATAAATAAGTTGAGGATCCATTTGAACTGCTTCAATAAAAGGGGCGATCAGATTGGAATAGTCTATGAGTACAGTCTGCCCTGGATCCTGTGGCAGGATGCAAGAACTAGAAGGCCAAGAACCAAGAATACTCGTTCCATCACCTTGGGTCATATAGACACTCATCACTGCTTATAAAACTGCTTCAAGTTTCTCTCTTGTCTCCTCTTCCCCACACCAAGCACACACATAGACACACAAATTTTTTTTTGGTTGTTTTTTTCTGCTTTCACACACTTATGGCCACGTCAGCCTCAACTTTAAATCCACTTCCTAGTTCAAGGATCGAACAGAGATTGAATGGAATTCCTGTGTTTCAGTGCCAAGATGGCCTCATTTTGATCAATTGTCCATTCTGATCCAATCAGCTATGCCTTATGGGGCAAGTCATATCATTTTGAGAAGAGAACAAGAGGAATGATTGTCATTTCAGGTCCAGGTGGTCATTGTTGGGAAAGAGAGCAAAAACCCAAGCAGAGACTTAATATCTGACCCAAGTATGTTGTGTTTGATAAACAGTGGTGCGACTGGTATCACTGAAAACCAGGCTTGCTGTGGTGGGAAGTAGTGAGAATGCAGACTAGAAAGATAAGTAGAGTGGGCCTGTGTTTTAGAAGATTGTTTTAAGTGTGAAAGGGGGAAGTCTTTGTGTCTCGTTGGTATTGAGGCACATTCTGTCTACCCAACGCACAGAGAAACTATGGAGAACATTCCTGCCCTGGAATGGGGAGTTGTGGGACTGGAGTAAATAAGCGTTTTCTGAGATTGCTTCTAAGTGTATGGGTCTTTGACTTGAGGCTCCTACAAATTTCTCTCTGAGAGGAACTTTAGTGATTTCTCTCTCCCCATGGGGTGTGTACTGCCCTCTGGGGATCAGGGGACTTCTAGGAAGTTAGGGCACCCTTGGGTCTGGCCTTCTACCTCCTGAGAGCACTGTGCCAACACTTTCCCACAAGAGGACTATGTCCTTCAAAGGCAGAAATGGAAGAGATTCAGAAGTCTCCTCTGACTCTCCCACTCTAGATGTAGTGCAATACGCAAATATAATGATTAACCAGTACCTCTTTTCGTGGAGAAACCCTCCCTCCAGAGTGGGGTCAGTTTTTTTTATAATGCCTATTTCTCATCTTAGAATATTTAAATTATTTATTAAATTTATAAATTATACATTTATAAAAGTTTAATACAGAAATTAGAATATTTGCTCACTATGGGAGATTCAGGAAAGTACACAAAGTGCCTGTAACACCAAACACCCAAAGAAGATCAAGTTGGCATTTTGTTGTATTTCTTTCCAATATTTTATACATGTCACATGTTATTTAAAATAAAATTATGACAATGTGGCACATATAGTTTTGTATCCATTTTTTTCCTTAGCAGTATATAATGAGCATTTGCCCATATCAGCATATATTCCAGTTGTACATAAATATATTTAAATATTCACTTATTTGGAAAAATTTAATTGTCAGCATCCCCCCTTCCCAAATAACAATGTAACTATCTTTGTGTGTAAACATTTGACCACATCCCTGTTTCCTTAGTCCAGCTTTCAAGACTTGAAATTACTAGGGGAAAGGATGTGAAATTTTAAAGTCTTGTTACATAGTTCCAAATTGTTTGCTAGAACGAGTGTACCAAGATACACTTGCACCAGCAGCACATGAGAGTGACAGGCCACCCCATTGTTTCTGGTGCTAAATAATAACATGGCTTGTAATCTGTATCAGCTGGATAGCTGGAAAGCTTCTCCAGGGTAGGGACCATGACATTAACTTCTTTAATGGTGCTCAACATATATCAGGCACAACATGCATGTGAGCTGAATAGACCATAGTCAAAAGGGAAGGTTCTAAGGCCTATTAGGATGACATGTGATTTGTTCCAGGTCTGTGGGGAAGTCAAGAGAAAATTAATTTAAACGTGTGTGGCAGGAAGTAGTGGAGAGATGGGAGGGAGAAGCAAAGGACTAGTGAGCAATGATGCTGCTAAATGCATTGGAATTTAATATAAGCAGATAGGCCCAGGCAGAGAAACTTGTTAAAGATACAGTGTGGTCTGCTCCGTGCAGCAAAGCACAAGTGCCTACGGAGTAGACTGTGGATTGTTGCAATGTAAAAATCAGCAGATTGATCCCTGGACCCCAGTCAGATAGGTCTCTGGATCCCCAGGGCCTAGGACTAAGTGAGAACTGCATAGGCTACAGGGAGATCGGGTTGTAATAATAAATGTCCAATTTTTATTCATTCATTCTTCAATTTAATAAATATATTTTGAATTGGCACTGTTTTCTTAGTGGGGACGCAGGTATGAGCATAGCATTGGAGCTCTCGTTCTGGTAGTGTGTTCAAATGCATTAGGTAAGGAAGCTGGTACAAGGTTTGTACTCTGGCTTAAAGGAATCATGTTGGCTTTCTAAGAGACTGAACGACCAAGACTCATTCACTGTTCTCTGGCCACATAGGCCTCCTTGTTGCTCTTCAAATGTGCTAGGCATGCTCCCACCTGAGGGCCTTTGCACTGGCTTGCGTGTGGAATGGTTTGTTTCTCAGATACCCACTGGAGCAAATCCTTCATCTCGTTCAAGTCTTTGCTCACCTTTTACATGAGTGAGACCTACACTGACCACCTTGTTTAATAGCACAACCTATTTAAAACCCTGAACTCTGGCACTCCTGCTCTCCCTTGTTCTGCTCACATTTTCCTTTTTCCTTCAAATTATACTATACTTTTTATTATACTTTATAATTTATTTATTATGCTGATTACTTGTTGCCTCTTTTTCTCCACTTCTTCATGAAAGTGAGGATCTTTGTCTGTTTTGGTCATGCTGTATTACTGGAGACCAAAGCAGTGTCTTGCACACAGTAGGAGATCATTATATATTTGTGGAATGAGTAACTGCTTAGGTGATCAGCAGGGAGCATTGAAAAGGATGTTCAGAAGAGCAAGGGAGACAGTCCTCCATCTGCTGGACTCTGGACTGTGGACTCCAGATCAAGGGCTGAAGAAACACCTACTCCATCCCTTGGGGGTTGTGGTGATATCAGCAGGAGAGATAGGACAAAATTTTGTGGAGAATTTGGGTTTAGAGTGTCCTGGGCAGCTTTGTCATGGTAACAGTAATGCCAGCATCTCAGAGCACTTTAAGTGAAGCACCTCATCCAAACGTGAAGACCAGATTTCCGTGGCTGCTGCTGCTGTTGCTACTGTTGAGCCCTTCCTGCCCACTCTGATCAGTGGTCTTAGCAAACAGGTGCACTTATCATTTACAGAGCATGGCCCATAGCCCAATTCAGCCCTGCCTTCAATACCAGGACAAGAGAGGATTATAAGGAGTTGATTCACTAGGGGTTGACTCTTTGGGAAGTGTTCCAAAAGCCTCAGTATGGGCAGCTGAGGGGATGGGGAGTATAGGGGTATTTCTGAGCAAGTTTTGAATTCTTCAGTGAACCTTAAGGCTGTTACTCATCTCTTTTGTGGTGTGGGTAATGGGATGCAGGGAGAACTACAGCTGCTTTGTGCTGAGTCATACGCTCGTATTTGTACTTTGCCTTGCATGGAGGAGTCCAAGGTTGCTTTACAATGATTTGGTTAAAATTAGCACTGTCAGAGAGCTCCTTAAAGAGTCTTGTGAAAAGTCTTCCAAATAAATCAACATAGGGTTTAGTCATCCTCCTTTCTTCTTTCTTCAACTGGAAATGATTTTAATGGGAAGGTGAGCCGGTAAGATCGTTTTGGTTGCCAGTTTTGAAGATAGAGGTTTTGATAAGGCAGGGTGGTAAGGTAGAAAGGGTCACATAGAGGTAGAGGGTCAGACACTAGCTGTGTCACTAACTTGCTGTGTGACCTTGCATGAGTTTCATAACTTCCCTGATTTTCATGTCTCATAAGTAAAAGTGAGGCTAACAATACCTACCTTGCTGAGAGGCACTAGATGTGTAATTAAGTAGAATAATGTATGTGAAGCAGACTTCCTGGCACTTATGGGCCTTCAACAAATGGGAACTGAAATTATATTGATAACTGCCTTTCATATATCCTTCAAATAAACATGTCCCAAACCAAGCTCACCACTCCCTACCCTACTGTGCCCAGTGAGAATCGCTGCTCCTTGACTTCCCTGTAGCTCTCAGGGAACACCATTCTCTCAGATCCTTAATGGCTAATCTCTTCCTTTCCATCACCATTACCAATACTGTAGTTCTGCCCCTCAGCACTTCATACATGGACTATTTTACCAGTAGTTTTTCTTAAGTTCCCACTACCTCAACTACCTGGGAGTTCACCTACTAGGGTGGTCCATAGCCCTTGGTTAGGATGTCCCTAATAGTTTCCATCTTATTCTGCTTACTGGGTGGTTATATGAGTTATTTTGGACTAATATAGTACTGCGTTGTCCTTCAAAGACAGGACCTTGGTTGTTATATTCTGCTCCCCAACCTTTGACACAGGCTGGCATGGAGTAGGCATTCTTTAAAGACTGCCTAGAATTAAAATATAAGGGAATCTGTGAGCAAGGTATCCTGAGGGTGTTAACTATTACTGTCACTATACGAAGTGACTCTATTTCTTTATTTGCACATATGTATGTCCTTGCTACCTGCATTGTTGCCTGTTTTACTCCTATGTCATGTCAGACAGGGATAGATGCCCAGACAGCTCATCATTCCCTAAGTTATGCCTGCAAGAGAGCAGGGACCTTGTCTTTCCTATTATTCATTGTTATGTCGTCAGCACAGAGCCTAGTACTTCTGGTAACATTCTTTTCCAAATGTAAGAAAATTCTGCCTGAAAATGAAGCCAACGCAGGAGAAAGAAAAGCTAGAGATGGAAAAGAGAGGCAGAGTACTGCTGACATTGTTCAGATCCTCAGATCTTGTCATGCCTGAAGCCAACACATGCCCTTGGACATCCCATTTGTGAGCCAATAAGTTCCCATTGTTACTGAAGCTAATTTGAGTGAGTTTTCTGCCATTCGCAATCAAAAGAGAACTGACTGTCACACCTTCTCTCCTCTACTTCATAAAGCTTCAGGAAAATCAAAAGGAAGTATTCATCAGCGAAAGGTTATAAATTCTGGTATTAAAGCTTCCCCGTGGTTATCTTTTTCTGCCTTGATCAATTCAGGATATGCAGAGATAATGATGCCACTGGAGACAGAATACCTTGGTAATGGGCTAAAGAGCACCTGAGGTGATGGTGAGGTTGCTACTTTGGATAAAGGAAGTGACATTTGATCTGACATCTGAATGATGAGAAGCAGCCAGACACGTGCTTATCTAGAGGAAGAGCATTCCAGGTAGTGGAGACAGCAAGTACAAAGGTCCAGAGAGGGAAAGAGCTTGCTGTTGATGGGAGAACTCTACAGAAGGTCCTCGTGGCCAGAGCTTCATGAAAGAGGAGATGGATGGGAGTGGAACGGTAGCCAAGAGTCACCTGCATCTTTTAGGAGAAGGCATGACCTGGGAAGTGATGGACAGCCTGGGCATCTACCCTTGTCTGACGTGACACAGAGTAAAAATTGGCAACAACAAAGGTGGTAAGGAAGGCCTGGATTCATTCAGTAACATCACAGGGTGGCTTGCCTGGCTGGCACTGTGTCGTTCAGTGTAGCTGTACAAGATGGTGTCTGCAAGGTTGTAGGAGCAAATCAATTGCTGTACTACCAACCTAGAAAAGTCAGTGAATCATCCTTCTGTTTTGATCATATAATTAAATGTATTCTGTTTGATCTTTTAGTAAGTTAGGAGAGCTGGAAATAAATGGCTCAGGTTTGAGAAATAAAGTAATCTCTCACATTCACCAGGGCTTAATTTAGTGATTGCCTCCTCAAGGCTCTGCATGGGCCAGTAGTACACCCTAGGTTAGCGTGAACACCTGACTCTCAGAATTTTGCTTGGTTTCCAAAGGGCGGTACCATAAAATATGAACTCAGAACATTAATAAATTGGTATTATGAAGCTCATCATACTTCAAACATGCTGGTGATTTAATAGAATGTGAATATAATAGAAGTGTCTTTTTCTTTTTAAGTCCTGGGACATTATGCTTGCAAAATACCTTGAAATCGTGTTTATTCTCTGGCACTGAAAGCATCCCTAAATCATTAATGTGCACATGTTCTGAATAAGGAAACTGCCATTTAAGATTTTGTAATGCAATTTAATTCATCTCAATTCAACAAACATATATGAAGTGTTTGATATGGATTTGCAGTCTAGAAGGAAGATTCTGTTCCCATTATGGAGAATGATTGGATGAGGGGCAAGGGATGAAGCAAGGAGTCCTATTAAGAAACATTTCTAGTACTCTGGAGAAGAGAAAATATTGGCATGAGTTACAAAAGTGACAGTGGAGCTCATAAGTGGGCAGGTATAGATATTTAGGGGCTAAACTATCAGGACTTGGTGACAGATTAGATGGGGAAAAATAGGGAGGGATGAGAATCAAATGTGTGTCTATGGAGTCAGCAGCTTGGGGTCAACTGACTGGGGAAATGATGGTGCTTTAGTAGAATTGGGAATCCTTGAGGAAATCTAGTTTGGGAAGATGGCACCTGGTGGACATCTGGAAGGCAGGTCTAGAGCTGAACATCAAGTTAAGTCCTGAAGATGCAGCTTTGGAGGTTAACCCCCTGAAGATGATTGCTAAAGCTATGGAAATGGATGAGCTTATCTAGTAAGAAAATAGAAGACAAGTCCCACAGATTGAGACTTGCAAAGTCCTATGCAGGCCACTCTGGAGTAACCCACCATGCCTTTCCCCATGAGGTGATTTGAACCATTGGGTCCATCTTGATTTGTGATTCAAGCCTTATACTGTGGAAGAAGAAAATTTATGGGAACATTCAAATTCTGCCACTGGAAGCCTGTTTGATGGTTGGATGATGGACCTTAAACATCGAGAATAAACATCGCTTCCACTCAGGATACAGTTAGAAATCCCTAATTTGTCATTTAAGCATTTTCAGAAATGGGAAGTGATTTCTTGGGGAAGTTTATTTGGGGGCATCGCCAGCAGCAAAATCAACTGTTGACACTCTCGACTGTAGACCAAGATGAAGAGCAATAATGCAGATGTTTTGTATCTTTTGTAATTCCATGAGAACAATCTGATTGGTCCATTTCTCTGGTTGTTTTATATATGTAAATTTTATCTCCCCAATGAATTTTCAGTTCTTTTGAAACATAAGTTCTACCTCATAATTTTTGGATCTCCCCATAGCTCCTAGCACAGCACAAGACTAGTTTAACATACATTCAAATATCTCTTATGGAAAAAACTACATCCCAACAAGTAGAATTACGAGGCTAGACAGAAAGTTTCTTGAAATACTATCAAGTCTGCTCACATGCCTATGTGCAATATTGCAATCAAGCTGTCTCATAAATATTGACTTTCTTTTTAGAAATCACAAGCTATGCTTCTTAGGCTGAGGTAAAGAGGTCATGTGGAGAAACCTATAGCTTTAAGGGCTCTTTATAGCCGGAAGTTGGAAATACCAAGGGAATTAACAGTACTAGAGATGGGAAAGAATAATTATAAGACTCACCCTAAGGAACTTGGTAGTAGCGTTTCTTATAATACGTATCCCATCAACATTGTAACGAAAAAGGCAGGGCCACTTTGGAGTTAGAATTAGTGCCATAAAATTAAATAATAAATTTGCAAAGAATTTGATAAATGTCCATAGCATCACCATCTGAGTTCACAGTAAAGTGAGGCCTTTACATACTTAGGAGTTCACGTTGCACAAATTCTGCATGGTAGGAATGATGAGTGGGTGAATGCTCTAACCCAGTTCATTTTTTTATGACTTCTTAATTCCCTTCAAGAACTTCTGAGACACAATGTCATGGTCAGTAGAGTTTGCTTTTGATAGAAGTAAGACTTAATGGTTGAGTAGATTAATATTAGCTACTTCTTGAATGTTTGCTATGTACCTGGCACCATACCAAGTGTTTCATATAGATTACTTCATTTAATCCTTAAAATAACCCTTTGAAAGAGGTTTTATCATTTGATCTTTAAAATTAGTGCCAGTTCTTTTATACCTAGTTGGGTAGAGCTACATCTAGTTCATGGAACCTTGTCAAGAGCTCCATTTGTCTATGGATATGAGATAGAGAGTAGGGAAGACTAAGAGAACTTGGAGCATTTTTCCCAGCAGTTATTCTCACCATGCTCCTTGACGTCTACCTTTCTCTGTGATTGAAACATTGAACAATAGTCATACAACTCTGTGGCAGAGTTGATAGCATATGGCTTATCCTCATTTACCTTCTATGTTATAACATTTTATGGAATTATCTAAAGATTAAATGATTTTATGTTGCAAAGCAAAGAAAACCATAAAGATAGACTTGTCCATGTAAGAAAGCCTCCATGGGTTAAATTGAGTAATCTTTGGCTTATTTTGTGAGGACATGTCAAATTAATTTCAGCTGAGGTTATATACAAGGGAACAATCTTATCATCATCATTATCATCATTTCATACCAGCCATTAATCACATCTGTACTATATGCCAGGCATGCTTACATCCATTATTTTAATTAATCTTACAAAAAGAAATCTCTTTAAGGCAGGGATTATTATGCTGACTTTATAAAAGAGGACACTGATATTCTGAGAGATTAAGTAACTTTCTCATGGTCACACAGCTAGTAAGTGATAGATCTGTGATTTGAAACTAGGTATGTTTTAGTCACTGTACGCAAGACTTCCCTGTGTTACTCCTTTATAGCCACACCTGTCCCCTCTTTCCTCTCCCTCATCTCTGGCAACTAACCTGTTCTCCCTTTAACCTGTGTTTTTTCTGGTGCTATTATTGTTTATTATGATCAAAAAACAATTCAAACAATATTGCTATGGAAAATAATATTACCTACTCTTACATGCCTATCAAAAAGATAAAACAGAAGTTAATGTTTTGCCTACTTTGCCTCAGATCTACCCCCCTTTCAATTTTTTTAAAAATGTTTTATTTTTAAATAACTAGAGATTCATAAGAGGTTGTAAAGAAATGTACAGGGAAGTCCTGTACACCCTTCCCCAGCTTCTTCCAGTGTTAAAATCTTACCCAACTATAGTGCAATATCAAGACCGCTGGTACAATCCAGAGCTTATTGAGATTTCACCAGTTATCCATGCATTCATTTGTGCACGTGTGTAGTTCTATGTTAATTTCTTCATATATGTAGCTTTGTGTAACCACCACCACAGTTAATACACTCCACTGTACACACGACTTCCCTGTTAGTCCTTTATAGCCACACCTGTCCCCTTTTCCTCTCCCTCCTCTCTGGCAACTAACCTGTTCTCCATATCTACAATTATGTAATTTCACAAATGGTACATAAAAGGAATCATACAGTATGTAACATTTTGAGATTGAATTTTTTTCACTCAGCATAATTTCCTTGAAGTTCATCCAAGGTGTTTCATGTAGCACACTGTGGTATGGATGTGCCACAGTTTAGTTATCCCATGAAGGACGTTTGGATAATTTACAGTTTTTGAAAATAAGTCTTCATTTCTCTCGGGTACATGCCTGAGAGTGCAATTGCTGGGTCGTATGGTCTAGGCCATGTTTAGTTTTGAAAGGCACTGCCAAACTATTTTCTGTAGTGGCTGTACCATCTCCTTCTTGTTAATTTACATTTTCAAGATTATATTTGAAGTGGAACTTCTTTTTATATGTTCTTGGTCATTAGGGCTTTCTTTTCCTTGAAACTCCTAATCATATCATTTTTTCCTAATGACCTTTTTGGCCCTTTTCTTTCCAATTTCTTACTATTCTTTCTTTATTGCTTATAGTAGTCCTTTTTTTGGTTAAATTTATTACAAATGTTTTCCAGTCTGTGACCTGTTGAATTAATTTGCTCATGGTATCTTTTTTACGTACACATTTTAAGTTATAATGTAGTCATATTTATCGTTCTTTTCCTTTATGGTTTGTGGTATTTGTGGTCTTCGATAAGTAATCCTTTTGCAGTTTACTCATAGGTAAGTCCCTTAGGGTCTCAAACAGTCTCTTTGCTCTAAATTTGTACACAGTATTAACATTCCTGCTGATTTGATTTTGAAGCACCTCACATATTAGAAGGAATACATTGGAAGGGGTAAGGGAAATTCTATTAGATAGATACCCTAATGACAGCAAATAATGGGGATTTTTAGGCCGTCTCAGTTAATTGTACTGCTATCTGCAAGTCAGTTATTCACTTCTATTCATTCTTCAGGACTCAATTAAATATCTACCCCTCTGGGAAGACTTCCTTGACACTTCTCAAGTCTTGTTCCAAGCTCCTCCTTCCAAGCTTCTCACATCACTCTCTGGTATCCTCATTTTAGCACTTCTCACACTGCATTATAACTGCATGTTTACTCACCTATGTCCCGCATGGGCCTTTGGCTCCATGAGAGAAGAGGTTGTACCTAACAGTTGTATCCCTCAGTGTAGTGGTTGACCCCATGGTAAGTGATCAGTGACCTTCATTGAATATGGGGATGAGGGAGATCCATTTTACAATAAGCAGACATTAGACCTCATGAAGCATAGTAGCTTGGTGTACTTCGTGCAGGAGCAGACTCTCTTGTGATCCAGGACTCTCTTCCTCATGGGATAAGCAGGCTGGCCAGAGCTCTGTGGGCTGAAATGCTTAAAGTAGAGAATGGGGTCTGAGGGTCACAGGATACAGTGTGGGGGTTTCATGCTCAAGGCTGTGGACGGCCTTGATAGTGGAAGTGGTCGGTTAAGCCAAACAGAGTGACAGAAAGCCAAGATCCAGTTCCCGAAAGATCATGTATGAACAACAAGTCTCAGTGTCAAGAGCCAAGAGCTACATGAAAGTAATATTGAAGCACAAGTAGATAGGGAGACTTACAGAGTTTTTTCTCCTCTGTTTAAGGAGACAGAGAAGTATATCAGTTGTTTTGAAAAGGTTTTGCTCCAAGATGGTTAAATTATCTGGTGGTATGGCTCCCCTCCCCTATTAGATATGGACACAGAGACACAGAAACATGTTCTTTCCAAGGTAGATGGGTCAGACTTTATAAAATTCCCGGCAGCTCCTTATTTCAGATGAAGTAATCATGTACTTACCTTTTGGAAGGAAGGAAAGTGATCATGTACTTTCCTCATCGTAACTCATGAGAATTGTCCTGCTGGCAGGCAAGGAGAAAATAGGACCTCTTTTCCGGTAGCTCCTGCTGCTACTGGATTTTGACTGCTATCATGAAGCAAGAAGGCTCTTTTTAATTAGAGCGCTGAAAGCCTAATCTTATGTGCTGGCAACCTGTTGCAGCTGAAATATACACTCCTGGATGCTGCCTGGAGCAAAATATGCCTGTAGCAAGGCAACTTAAAAGTAAAAAGAGGAAGATAAAGAACAAACTTCAAGAAAGCATGAGAGACACGGTGAACAGTTTGATAATCTTTACTGAACTTGAAGCAGTTGTCCAGAAGTTAGCTATCATTGAGAATTTGTGGTAAATTATAGGAAAGGAAATTCCCTTGGGTGAGACTTGCTGCTCACAAAGTGAAGGCTCAAAGCTAAATGTGCATTTACCTAAGTCTTAGACTGCTCAGTTATTCAATATAATGCCACTCCTTTTTTTCTTTATTTCTCTTTATTCTTGCATAATTAGTAGTGCTCTTTGAAGCTACGACATAACTATAGTCATGATCAGCTTCAAAAAAAATTTCTCATTTTGCGCTATCTTGCTCTTCCTCTCTTTCTCTCTCCTTCACTTTTGCTCCACCTCCCCCCCCTTTTTTTGTAATTTAGGGACAATTTGGTTCAAGTAGAAAGAGATTTGGTCTAGAAGCCAAAACATGTTGGCTGTGGTCATGACTCTGCCGCTCACTTACTATGTGAACTTGGGCAAATTCCTTTTCCTTTGTAGAATTCAATATTCCCATCTATCCAAAGAGAGGGTTGGACGACTTGATCTCTAAAGTTCCTTCTGCTTCTGCTCATATGTGTCTCATTGAAATGTGATCACTACTTGATTAGATATTGATGTGATGCCTGACTGGCAAGCGGTAATGTGATCATTCTCCTAACTGAAGCAGCTTTTTTAAAGCATCAATTTGTCAGAAAGAAGTTAACGTGTTCTGCTTGATTCATATTAATATTTCTACTAATGATATCTTTGTCAACATCAGAAATGGCAATTTATAATCACTGCAATAGACTGAAAGCTAGCCCTTCTCTGACTCATTGCTGCCCCCTTCTGATGGTGCTCTATCAGAATGTGGACCCTTTCTTTGCATCATAATCCAAACATCCCTGCAGGTTTCCTCACATTATGAAGCCTGCTTCTTTTGCGATGTAGTTTACCAAGATCGGAGATTGCAAACGGGTTCATTTCACTTGCCAACTCCAATCATCTTGGTGAAAGATGTCAGGAGTCTGTGCTCAGAAGCATTGTGAGGGCTGTTTAGCCACTATGGACTTAGAATTGTCAGAGTGGCCAATATGTTAGGAATTTGTCATCCCAGACCTGGCAGGAGATTTTCAAGTCATCTCCTGCTGTCTTACAATCGACTCACTGGGGATTATGGAGCAGATGTTGCTGTACAATCAATAGGCCTCCCAAAGCTCTGGAGGCACCTTTGTACAACACCAGCAGGACCGATTGAAGAAAATTACCCAAACATCACACAATTACTTGCTGTTCACACTTTGCAGCTTCTTATGATCTGGGACAAAGATGTATTTATAGAAGTATTTGCTATGAAATGGGTAGGAAGCATATGTGATCAGTGAAAGTACTAGGACCAGAAAGAAATTAGTGAAACCAAGACAGTTTGCCATATAAATCTATCTACCATTTGTTCTATGCATACTATATGCCAGGCATTTTGAAAGGCACTTTACTTCATATCTAATCCTCCTGACAATCCTATGATGGAGATGCAGAAGTTTTAAGTAGTTTTCCAAAGTTCACAGGGCAAGTTATGAATATTTTTACCTCTCTGAAGTGTGTGTATGGAAATTGATGACAGTGATGAAGAGAAAGCCATGAACTTATCAACATGAACCCTTGAGGATTTGGGATTCCTCACCTGTAGATCCCTTCTGACAGTGGAATATGACAAGACACAAGCTCTTGTTGAGGCTTCAGTGGATCAATGAATAACACCCCTTCATTTTCCCTCCAAGTTCTGAACAAAATGAGACATAGTAGTGAGGTAGATGGAGAGGAACATATCACCTTGATTTCTGATAAAGCTGTTTAGAGATCATGGCTTAGGTCTGTGGGCAAGCAGACCAGAACACATGTTCCTTCAAGCAGGCAGATTCCAAGAGAAAGGAAAGAGATGAGCTAAATATTGCCAGGTTCCTTCTTCCAAACTTGTAAAATAGACTGGTTACTCCTTCCTTGCGAGGGAGCTAGTGGAAAGAGGCCAAGAGTGTTACTAAAGGCAGTCCCTTCACATGGAATTATGAATATGGTGGAAAAAATCTCCCCTAATGAATATAGAGTGCAAAGTTGAATGGCCTGAGTCAGCCACAGGGAAGCCTGGTTATTCAGACCAGAACCAAGAAATATAGTCCTTAGTTTGAGAATCTTCTGGAATGCCCAGTAGGGTAGGCTAAGCAAGGAACCTTAGCATATAAACCCTAATGAATGACTCTGAGTAGCAATTTTAAGGTGATGCCTCTGTCTAGCTCACCAAGTGTCCCTCCTCATCATAGACAGTAAAATCCTAGTGATGCCCCAGAAATGCCGTAGGCCCCTCCCCCAGGGCTGAGACAGGGCTAGCAAGCCTTATAACTACTGCAGTCATGCATATAAACTGCACATACACACAGTCCTTGGAAACAGAGCTAGAATTAACCTAAGGGCAAGAAGACTGCTGTCCGCAGCGCTGTTCCAAGACCTCTTGGCTTTCCAGCAGAGATGGTCATATAGCCATGGCAGCAGGGGTTTGGGGGAGGCAGTCATGAGACTGGGGATGATAATGGTAAGAGTCTTAAGTCAGCTTCTCCCTGAAGTAGACCCTGAGCCAGCATTTGAGTTCCAGTGGTTTAATTAGGAGGTGATTCCAGGAAGCACCATTAATGGAGTAGGGAGGTGAGAAAGGGAGGCAAGGAATGTAAGCCAATACAGTGTACATTATTTAGCAGGTTCTTACTAGGGGTAGCTGGGGTTCAATCATCCTTGGATTGTGGCAGTTGTGCAGACCATGCCTCAGAATTGAAAAAACTAGAGTATTTATTCACCAGCTCCTATCTGTTAAGGCTATTCCTGGAAACATCAACTCCCTGGCAATTACTAACTCTGTAGCCTACCCCATGCCCAGGCTGAGCAAGTTCCTTTGGCCAGAGAATGCACTCTGGCAGGCAGAAATTGCAGATACTTGCAGTAGAAAGCTGTCCATGTGTACAGGAACAAGGTGTGCCAAGGAGATATGGGTGGGGTATAGACAGTTCGGCATTTGCTATAGGACCTGACCAGGTGGGTTTTCTAAGAAGATAAGCCTTTGCATGGAGCAGTTTTCCCACCACTTCCTTTCTTCCCCAAGGAGTCAACACAAGTCTCCCAACCTAAGTATGAGGGGATTTTTTTTGGTCCAAATAAGAAAGATTGCTTTTTACTTCTTTTATTTTTCTGTTTGTAAGGCAAGAAAGGTCGGAGAGCAGCTCAGAAACAGTAGCGAGGTCTTGGCTTTACAAAAGCTTTGGAAACCATTAGTGGGTTTGGAAGCTGTCAATGTGCTGTCAGGCAAATTGGTTTTAAAGAAAAAGGGCAGAGAGAAATGTATCCTGAGGCTTCGGTGTCCCAGCCCTGCCATCTAGGGAAACTGAGAAGGAATGCAGCATGAGGGGCTAGGCTTTATTCTTGGGGAATGGGAGAAGGAACAGGCAGAGGCCAGGAAATTGGCTTAGATCACAATATAGAGTAGCTGCAAAATAATGGTGGGAGGAGGAGTCAAGGAAATGGGTTGGGGTCAGAAAGGACTGGAAGGTATTTGTGTGAAAGGCAGTGGCTGCTTAGGGGGCAGGAGTGGGTAGAACCATATGGTCCAACGACCTTTTGCCTGGATCTCAATACATTCTTGGCCATTAGCTGCTTGTGGTCCAGGGGTGTGATAGGAGATGAGGGTGGGGAGCTGTCTTGGGAGGAGCCCTAAGAGTAGAATCTCAGAGAACTGATGTTTGATTTGTAATTAGTGAATGAAGTTTGTCAAAAGCACATGTAAATTTTCCATGGCTTTTTGTATTTTCTTTATTTTTAGAGCCCAGAAGGGGAGGAATTATCTCAGTGGTAGCCTTGATCTCATTAATGAGGCATTAGCTCACCTGGTTCAAGCACGGTACAAATAATACTAACAGCATAGCGGTGAGAACCTTCCCTCAGGGTTGGTCTGGATTTAATCCTGGGGTGGAGGCATGTTGTTTCCATTAAATTATTTCTTCCTGGAGTCTCAGCTTTGCACCAAAACCTCAAAACAAGCAGTTGAAGTCTTCCAATCATTAAGGATTGGCAAAACCAGTCAAACAGTATTATTTTGTTAAGGATGCTTTAAAAATGCTACTTGTTTGATGTGGTATTTGTTTTTTGTTTGTTGGTTGGTTTTGTTTTGTTTTTTTCCTTCCCACCCTGTTTATTGTTTTAATTCTGGCTAGTTTAATTCACCATATTTTCACAAGTCCTACAGTAACCCAGCTCCAATTGGGGTTTCTAAATAGTGGAGGCTTTTTCTGCCTAGGTGCAAGAGAAGAAAATCATAACAAGGTCCTGTCCTGAAAAGGGGAACGATGCCATCTGATTACAAATGGATTTTGAGATGTAATGAAACAGTGTTTGCAGTTTATTGCTGTGGAATTGTAGCTTGGGTTTGAATGAATTGTCTTTGCTAAAGGTTTAATAAGCCAGGATAATATAAGAGCGAAAAGTACTTTCTGAGGAAACGTCAGTGTCAAATACTGGGTGCAACCAGAGGAAGGGTCAGGACGCTCTCTTCCAGAGACTTGTGTGGAGGCCTTGAAGGAGTTCATCTTCCCTGCATGCAGCCTGAGAGCTATCCCACCCTTCCCCCACCCCACTGCCATTTTGAATGCGGACTTCAAGGCAAGGTAGCAGAGAGCCTGGGTGTGAGACTTCAAATCTGAAACATTTGCAGTGGCATAAATCCATGGCCTTAAACACAGCTGCACAACAGAATCACCTGGAAGCCTATTAAAATGCAGATTTCTGGGCAGCGTTGCCAAGATTTTGATACAGTTGGTGTTGGATGGGGTCTTGGCACCTGTGTTCTTTAATCTGCTCCTTGGCTTGCCCAATTTTGATCAGTTTGTGTCAGTCCCTTACTCTAAATGGATTACATAATGATACGTTGATAGAAGAGGTTTGTATGGACAGCTGGCTTGTCGATTAATAATGCCTTCCGAGCCTTAGTCTCTGAAGTCAGTGTTCTGTTCTCAGATCTGCCTTTGATTTGAAGGATGACCTTTAACATCACTATAGTTGAGTCTTTCCCTGTCTTCTACATGGACTTAACCACTCTTGTTTAGCATGCTAAATGCAAAAGGAAAATGATTGTGAAAAGTTCAAAATGTAAACTGCCATGCAAACCCAGTGTCAGTAAAACATGTATACTCAGCAGATGAAGGGGAAGACGGATAGGGAGGACAAAACTATCCATTCATCAACCTTGGATTAATCAATCTCTGCTTGTCATCTTAAATAGAGTGATTTAAAAGGAATAATAGATTTCTGGACCAAATTTGCCTGGGCTACTATTTTTTATGTCAGCCCCAAGCATTTTTATAAAATGTGCCATGTGACTTCTGGGATATGAACAAAGACCAATCTCCAAGAGGGTGGGAAGCTATTTGCTCGGGGACCTAGGAGGGTCACTCCCTCTTATTCCTTTTCCCAGGAAGGGAAAGCAGCTGTTCTGACAGGATCTGTGTCAGGTATTTATATATCCATTCAAGTCGTGGAATTGTTCCTGAGTACCTTCTGGAGACTGGGGTCTTTTTCTGGGTGTTTATTATTCTGAGTGTTTCAGAGCATATAGATGTGAGTAATATGCAGTCTCTGCTTTGACAACCTTACAGTAATAGTTGGGAAGTTTGGGGTAGAGGTGAATTATTAGTTGCCTGTGATACAGGATAAACTATTTGCCATGGAGGCTCAGAGCAGCAAGAGGTCCCAGCATGTTGGAAGAATGAGCGTATACTTCATGGTGGGAAAGAAGATTTAAGATGGACTTTGAAAACACGCAGGATTTGACCAGATGAAGGCATTCCCACTACAGAAAACAGCTAGAACAATGGCTTGACGGTGGGCATGGGCAAGGTATGTTTGAAATCATCTTCAAAATTTACTGGAAGATTTTCAGAGTGTTCTGGCAAAGGAGTAATTTCTCCTTTCTTGGTATAAGTTGGGGTTCTTCTTACTACTTAGTCATCCAAGGATTTGTTAGGCATCCGGGCATTTCAACACCTCTCTTGTATGAAATGGGGCCCTGGATACCAGGGCTTGTGAGCTGTGGGAACGAACAAATAGCAACAGTCCTTCAGGCATGGGGGCCAGCTGTTGAATACTGCTAAGGTTCTAGCACTGGGACGTGTTACTGAAAAGAGACCAAGAGGTTTAGGAAAGCCAAGCAATTTACGTATCTCACAGGTAAATCCGAATGCCTAGGCTTTGGTATCAGATCGACCTAGATTTCAATCCTGGTCCTGCCACTTACTTACCAGTGTTATCCTGGTTATCCTGTTATATTACATATAACAGGTCTAGAGTGTGGCTATTGAAGCTGATGCACTGTAAATGCTCAGTAGATAAACTGCCTGAGTCATGTGTGTAGAGGCCAAGTTTCAAAGAGGGGTGGTAGATGCCCACCTGGGTTTCCATAGAGCCATAGTCTATTTCTCTTACTGTTTTATAAAATATTGTGTTTCCTTCACATCTCAGCTATTTGCTTGGCTTTAGCCAGGATCAGGATGCCCAGTTAAATGATCCTGATCTGGCAGAAAGAAACACCATCTCTTTAGAACTTGCAGTGACTTCCTCATTTTGGGATTCTTTCAGCTGATGCTATGCTTTGACACTCTGGCCTCTACTCGAACTTTCTAATCTTGCTGGCCTTGTCCTATCTGCAGGGGAACCTGACCCCAACCCTACCAAGGTACCAATGTCACCTCTAGTCTAAGCTACCTTTATGTCTTCTTAAATGTACTTTGGTCTTTGCATGTGGCACATGTTGCTAGCCTATCTTATGGATTGACTGTTGGTGGTCAAAGGTGACCAACCTGGTCATGACTGGGGGCCTTGAGCACTAGCTTGGGGCCAGCCTGAGTGCTTCAGCTGTACTCCTCAGCCCTGGTGACTCTTTTTTTGGTGAGGAAGATTGTCTCTGAGCTAACATCTGTGGCAATTTTCCTCTATTTTGTATGTGGGATGCTGCCACAGCATGGCTTGATGAGCAGTGTGTATGTCTGTGCCTGGGATCTGAACCAGTGAACCCTGGGCTGCTAAAGCGGAGTGTGTGAACTTAACCACTACACCACTGGGCTGGCCCCAGCCCTGGTGACTCTTGACAAATGATGCTCCTTAGGCAAAGGCAGGAGAATCTGTGAGTCATAGCTTGATCTTGTCTCTACACACTCAGAATAAGCTGATGGTCCAGAATGGCTCCCTTGGGCCAACCTAACACTCTTGGCCTGCCTTGAACTGTCCATGGGGCTTCTGAGCAGCTTCTAGACTCCATGATAGGCTGAGAAGGTGGTGGTGTAAGAGCTACCAATATAAGAACTTAACTTCGTTTAACCCTGTGTTTATCAAAATTTTTAGATCATGGTCATGTGCACCCTGATTCATATACACATCTACCAAATATCTATTAAAATACCTAGAAAATAATTAGTCTAAACTTTGGGAAAATGTCCTAATTTAATCTTCATAAACATGCTGTAAGATGGATTTATTATCTCCATTTTATTGATGCAGAAAATGGAGTTCAAAGAGATTACAGGACTTGTCCAACGTCACCTAGTGAGCAAGTTTCAGAGTTGATTGCACCAATTGGAAATCCTGCTGCTCTTCTACCACACTCATTGTCTCTGCGTGCATATGCCCTGCCATTGTCCCCTGTGACAGAAATGTCCTATTAGCACAAAATTGGGACACATTACCCTTCCATAGGCTACCCATGTCAATCAGAAGCCAATAATAATGCCCCGAATCTTGGGGCATGGATAGGCTCTACTTTGGGACTGAATTGAACTGGGACCATGAAACAAAGTCAGGAAGCCTTTTACTGATATGTCATTAATTTTCACACCCAGGAGCTTGCCATGGGGCTGCTGTCATCTTTACCTCTCACTAGGCTTGGAAGAATTCTCAAATGGGAATAGCACAGACCACAGCTTAATCGCCACCTGCTCTACTTGGGGACTCTGTCAGCATCCTCCACACCCACTCGCATGCCTCCCAAGTCTCTAGCTCGGGCTGGGAGTGCTGGTAGAGGCTTTTGCAGTGCTGATTGTTATCTTCATGCCCCAGGGATAGGGAAACAGCATAACAACAAAAATCCTTCTTGTTAGAGGATTTGATCTCCTTGAGGCACAGAGGAAAACAAGATAGAGACAACTGGAAGCTCGCTGACCACCCGCCCACCCCCCACTGCAGCGAACCCAGTTGCCCACATGTTTTTTTCAGTCACATCACTAGAGTGGCATTTGGTGTGGCTAGCAGACATGGGTTCAAATGCTGGTACCTAGCTGTGTGCTTCTCTGAGTCTGTTTTATCATCCATAAGAAGGGGATAATACTACTTATTCCCGTTTAATAGTGTAAGGATTGTATGTATTGTCGTAAGGATTAAATGAGATAATTGATGCACTTTGTTATATATGTTTTTGATGAACCCTCCAAGGCAGGATTTGAAATAAAGAAATTGCTTCAGCTGAAGGCAGATGTTATGAATAGTTTGTTATTAATCCCACACTTCGGCAGGAGTGGCACTTCAAGATCCAAGATCAGGACAACTGTGAGTCACAAGCAAATGCAGAATAATAGCACCACCTGCTAGCTCTTAGACTGAGTGTCAGAACCCTACAGAAAGGATTAGCTCTCTCAGCACACGGCACCTCTGGTCAAGATGACTTGAAGTACCGGTAATGTCCCAGCTTTTTAAATTGCCTAAATTTACTAATGTTACCAAAAAAATGCGTTAGCAACACAGAATGTTGGAACTGGAGTCTCCTCCTCCAGCCCCTGCCTCTCCTTTCATAGCTGAGAAAGCTAAGGACCCAAAGAAGGGACTGTACCTGGTTCCAAAGTGATACAAATAAAAAAGGATAAAAATGAGATTCTATCCCCGATCTTTTATGTGATGTCAGTGTTCTGATTTGACACGCTTATTAGATAAAATTTGAAGTATATGGAAAATGACAAAGAAGAAAAGAAATCTGTAGTCCCACTCCACAGACAAATCCACTGTTACCATTTGAGTGTATTTTCTTCCTATCTGCTCTCAATGCATTTTCTTCCACCTACCTGGAGACATATTAAAACCCATGGCTTCTGATGGCACACTCAAGGCTTTCTCTAGCATATCAGGCTGCCTTTCTAACCAGGATCCTTATTTGATAAACATAGTTAGGCTTTAAGTTCTCATAACCAAGTAAAGCTGCCAATGAACCTCCAAATGTGTACGGCTCATTAAGAAAATAGGTGTAATGATGAGATCAGGAACAAATCAGATCACCAGGATGGTCCAGAGCAGAGAGCCAAGTTGGTGCTAGACTCTCAGGGGAATCCACAAAAGCACCCCACCAACCCTGGCCTCAGGGAATGTGCTTGGGGGCATGGCCTCCATCTGAAGCTGGGCCTCTAAGCCTGTGCTCATCCCAGCTGGAAACTGAGCAAAAAATGAGAAGGCCACATGGGATATTTCCTACAATCCTGTTAATGTCAGGAATGCAGTGCCTAGGCCCTAGGGCATTTTGACTCAGCTTCTGTTCTCTCTCCTAAGGCTGAATGACTAGAACTCCAGCTGCAGCCTGCACTTTAACTCCCTGTTCTCTTCCCAGCACGCAGCCGTCTTATCAGTCTGTTAGGGAAGGGGGAGGAGGAGCTAGTGGAGATGTGGCTGAGGGGGACTGAGACAGGTCAGAATGTCCTTCCAGCCAATTCTGCCTTAATGGAAGTGATGCTGTACCATCCCATGCACTGGGAGAGAGTAGGAGAAACCACCCTCCTTGCTCCTGCTCCCTTAGCTAAGCTGAGCTAAGAAGTTCCCCTAAGGCTTTTCCTAACAGGCATCCATGTCCTGTGCACCTCGCTGTCCCGCCACAATTCCTGGGGGTGGCAGGAGCTAACTCTCCTATCCTAGCAGACTTGAATGGTAGGACATAAATGGGATGGAGAGCCATGTAGCCTCTTTGTTACACGGCAGCTTACTGAAGCAGCCGTCTATTTTTAGAAGAGGAAGAAAAAGGTAGCAGCTTACTCTTTAGGGATCGGCAGGTGGAATAACCATCTGCCAGACTTTAACATTCCAGTTTTTTCAGCTGGGCTGCAAATGAGACTTTTTTGCCTGCCTCAGTGTGATGCTGTCAGTGTAATCGCACATCCTTGGGCAACCAAACATGGATGCTGGGAAAAGGAGACACAGAACTGATGGCTGAGGGAGCCTGTTAGATCGATTGTCTGAGTGATTGAATTAGAAAAAAATAGGTGGCCCAGTCACTAGGAACTTTGGAACCTCAGGTCCCTGCTCAAATGTCACCCTCAGTGAGGTCTTCTTTGGCACTCTGTTTAAAGTAGCCCCTGTCACTGACTCGCCCTGTATCCTGCATTATTGTTCTTCCCCATACACATCATTACCTGACATAATGCTGTTTTATCTGTTTATTATTTTTTCTATTATCTATCTCACCCACTTGAATGTAAGGCCCAAGAAAACAGGGACTTGGTTTTATTTACTGCTGTGTGTGTCCCCAGGACCTAGAACAAGGCCTGTTCCACGGCAGAAGCTCCGGAAATATATGTTAAATAAATCAGTGGATCAGGTGAATGAATGAACTTAGTATTAGCAAGACAATGGGTATACCAAACACAAGGACAATAACAATAGCAGTTGATATTTATTGAATGCTGCACAGTAACTCACTTAATCCTCTTAGCAACTCTGTTCTATACATGCTGTCTTTATCCCCATTTTGCAGTTAGGAAAAATTAGACTTGGGGGTTAAGTGGCTTGCCTCTGTGAACTTGGGGTCACAATGTGAGTCGATGGCAGAGCCAGGATTTGATCATGGCCAAGAGCAATCACTCCAGACATACCACGCTGAGGATTCACTTGATAATATTTTGAATTGGGTTATTTGGAATTTCTTTCCATGATTCTTACCCAACTCTATAAAACTCTTCTACTAAACTGACCACATGAGATACATACATTTCATTTGTATCTACCTAACCTGTGACACCCATGAACTTGTCATCCTAAACCCAAACTAGCAGAACAGAATATTGCCTCTTTGCTCTGTGGCGGAAAGAGCCACATTCTTTGGCACAGTTGTGGCTCAATGGTGAGGCCATACCGGATAGATAATGGTAGTTCCTTTTCTTGAAGATTTGGGAATAAAGATGAATGATCATTCTGCCATGCTCTGATGTTGACTTTCTCTTGCTGGAGACATGGCCTAGACAACCCTATGTACTGACAAAGTGTTTTACAAAGCCAGAACACGTTAGGACCTCTTAGTCACTTTTTTAGTCACTTTTATTCATGAAATTGCAATTTGTATGCATTCCCTCTCCCAAAATAAAATGCAACAGAAATATATCAGACCCAGACATCACACCGAGTAAAAGCAGCCCACTGAGCTCCCCAAGGGCAGTGTATATTTATACGTGCATCTGAAAGTCCCCAAGGTCCCTGCAGAGGCTCATTTCCTTGTGGGGGCTCCCAGGCGCTGTGAGCCTGCTGGCTGGGGGGTTGCATTGAGTCTCATTTTCATCCTGAGCATAGCTTATCCACACTGCAGCACCTGGTGCAATCCATTGTCAGAGTAGTCACATCATTATCTTGTGCTTATGAAAATTAAAGTCTCTATCATGTGTTTGTATTATAATTAGCCAAATAAAGAGTTCTATTATTCCTTTTAGAGGAGACCTACATATGAGCAAGAGAGAGACTCTGTTTTTCCATGGAAGATGCAAGGGGTCACTGCTTTGTATTTGAGGCAGGCTGCAACCCCATCTACTCTATGGATCCTGTGCTCAGTCAGCTCCCTGTCCCAAGAATACCAGATTTTAGGGAAATTCTGTGCCACCCAACCCAGTCTAGACTGAGATACCTTCTCGGTGTTCAAACCACTAACAGATTTCTCGAGCCGTTCTTTTTCTCCTTCTGGTTGGGTCATGATTATACTTACATCTATTATGAATTCACTGAGATTTCAAAGTACTCTTCAATATTTCATATTGATTTGTAGATAATGAGTAAATCCCTGATAGAAGGAGTACAGACTCCTGCCACTTAGATTCCTGTCACATTAGAGAAAAAAATCTATTTTTTACCAAGTTTCACTTTTCAGTATATTCCATCCGTTCGAGTCATACATCGTCCAGAAAGAAAAGTAGCCCATGTGATTTGTTCTCTTGGGGTGCCTCATGTCTCTTCTCCCACCTAGCTTGGGAGTTCTCACCCTGGCTCTATGTTAAAATCACCTGGGAGTACTTCGAAAAATTAGCAATGTCCAGGCTCTACTGCAGGCCGTGTAAACCAGAATGTCTGTACCTAGGATCAAGAATCACCGAACTACAGAATTTTCCCTATCCATTCCCCTCCTACCCCCAAAGAGTTCTGCTGTGCAGCCAGTGCTGATTAAGAACAACTGCTCTAGAATGGAAGTGTCTTAAGGGCAGGCCCTGTATTTGAATGCCTCTGTTTTCCCAGCGTAAAGCAGAGGACCTAAAACCTGCCAGGCGCTCAATGCATGTATGCAGAGGCTAATGGATATTCTAGATAATTCAACTTGAACCAATGACCTTGTATCCTTGCCAGAAATATTGATGCAGTTCTGACCAGCTTTCATTTTGACACTCCCCCCACATATAAATACTAAACCATATCTTCCTAGAAATTGCAAGCTATTTCTTTGAAACCTTATTTGTTACTTCTATGTAACCAGACTCAAAGTATTCTGACACAAGCCAGTGTCCGTTTGCTCTACTAGTTTGGGGCTTGGGGACTTCTTGTTTGGAAGGAGCAATAATCATGATGAAGCCTGATAACCACTTGGACCACGCCTTACCATTTTATGAAACAAAGATACAGTGTGAAAATAGATGCTTTAACTACTTGAGAAAAATTCTCAGGCCCACCCGCAATGTGGGTGAGCTACATGGGGAGCCTCCAGACTTCTCTCACACTCCAGGGGCCTGGGTTATGCCTCGTTAAACAGCTGCCGACTTCTCTGCACCAGGGGGAATGGCTTCCCTGGACTAGGTTGATTGCTGTTCAGCTGAGGGAGTATAATTTTATTGGTTCCTACTCATTTTGCCATTTTAATTTTTTATAGACTTGTCAGTTTCCTTGTCTTCTGTTCTGCAATAACATTTCCCAGCAGTATATCAACCTTAAAATCTGACTGTTGGCATATTCAGTAATGGGAATTTGGAGAGCTGCTTTTTGTTGATGTCCTAGAAGTTTGTATGCAAGGGACAATCGTCGATGCCTGGTAACTAGTATTTTTTTCCCCCTGTTTTCATTTATTAAGCTGCTTTTAAACTGGTAGGGACTGGAAACTCTTTGACTGGGAACTAGATCATTTTTTCTCCTTTTTCTTTTCACCATTCCCAGAAACAATAGCAGATCTCAGCTTCTAAGAAATTGATCTTTTCTTACTATAACAGATAATGAAAAATTGACTCTATTTTTAATCCAGTTTTCTAGATTCGAACATTCATCATCAGCTGTTGCTCTTTTCCATGTAAGACTCATCACATTTTTTTTGTTTGTTGATTCTTTTGATCACATTTAATTAAATGTGTTTCTTTAAACTAGGAGTATTTAGTCAAATGTGGTGATGGGTCTCTCAGAGTCACCTATAAATGATTTTATGGTTTTATTTAAGTTTTTAGGTTATGCTGCATACAATTTGTGTTTTGCTTTAAATACAGAGGCCATTACCAAATATACTCAGAATTCCTTCATAGATTTCAAAAAGCCATTGCCTGAATAAATGTATTTATAGTAGTTAAGTATTTCTACCAAGGTGTTCCTTATGCAGGGTTTTAAACACTATGATTTTCTATTCTTCCTCCTTGTTGTCCACTGACAGAAAGGTGGGGAGAAGTCGAGCTCCACGGTAAATGTTTTTTTCCTTCCCTAAAAACAGGTAAAAAGTTGATGGCTAGAACGTTGAAATGATTAGTTAAAATGAGATTATGAGAGTATCTGTGGAAAGGAAGGAAAGTTGCAGAGGTGATGGAATCCTTTAGAAAAGGAGGGATGGTTTCCTTCAGAGAACAGGGAGCAGATCAGATGAAAATGAGATTGAATTACTTGAATAAGTGAAAGATTCCCTTAGTTTGTTTTTCAGCTGAGAGGCCATATTAAGAACATTTATGTGAATAATACAAAACAGGGGCCACATTCACCCCTGGGTGTAACTATCAAAATGACAACTATTGACTGCTCTGCTCTAGCAGTCAAACAGAAATATCGGACATCCTTAAGTCTTCAACTCAGTGGGCTAAGACGTTTGGATGGTATTAAGACATCAGGGAAAGGCGATTTCAGAGTCACCAGTTGGATGCTCAGAACCGAGAACAAACTTCCCTTAGTGTTTGTTTCTGTTCCTTTACTGGTTTTTCTCTAAATGTTAAGAAGCATGATTGGCTTAACAAATCTAAAACTATTCATTTTCTCTACTTTCCTCCCCAAAATTGTAAGAAACTTAGAATGTTTTAACTTTGAGTTCTCACTTACTGTGTACCAAATTATTGTCTACCAACTAGGGTAAGGAATGCAGACATGAGGTTCCCATCAGTAATTGTGGAGTGTGTTGTGGTGCAAAGAGCACTGGCCTTGGAATTTTCCCTCATAGGAAGTGCTCAAGAAATGTCCAATGAGTGTTTGAATTAATGAATGACTCATTGCACCCATAATCCTATGTAAATGCGAAAAACCCAGTTCCCGGACCTCATGTTGCTTACACTTTAGAAGGGAAGCCATCACATTGGTTTGTAATTGTTAATAAGATATAGTGGGAGCCCGAGGAAGGACTGTGAATCAGGGGCATATTTGCAGAGGCAGCAGTGCTTGTACTGGATTTTGAAGGATTATTAGGAGTTTGACACGGGGATAAGGCATGAAAGAGAAAAAGGAAACATTGTGTATTCAAAGGCTCAGAGATTTACAAGAGCCTGGGACTTGTGGAGATGGGCATATCGATGGCCCCTGACAGGGGCTATGCTATGGACATAAAGGGAACATGTTAAAGCTGTAAAAGAAAGAAGCGGAACCTGTAGTCCTCTGCCCTGGCCCCTTCCACAGGCAGCTCTGGCCCCAGCACACTGAGCTTCCCAGTCTTCTGTGCAGGTTTCCTGGTGATGTATGACAGAGAGAGGTGTAAGATGGCCACTGAGACATAAGGTCTGTGGCAGAGTTACCAGGCCTGGGTAAGATTTCAGCAAACAGTCTCACTCTCTGGGTCATAATTAAATCAACGGTATCAGTCCAGATGCTAAATACTGAAACTGGGGAGGAAAGAGGAATTACCAACTTAAAAAAGTGTGCCTTTCAGCATACATTCACTGATTATGTGCCAGACAACGTGCTGGAGATACAGCAGTGCACAAGACAGACCATGTCCTTATTCATGCAGAGATTATGTGCCAAAGCGAAGAGACATATAATAAACATGCAACCCAATGGAGAGCTAATGTCATAAAGTCATAAATGCTCTGAAGAAAATACAGCAGGATGAACAGGCAGAGTAATTAGGGAAATACTTCTTTAGCTAGGAGGGTCTGAGGTGGTATTAAGAGTGAAGCTTAAATGATGAGAAGTGTCTAGCCAAGAAGAAAGATGAAGAAGAGTGTTCCAGGCAGAGGGCAGAGGAAGCAGAAAGCCTCTAAGGCAGGAACAAGTGGATTATGTCCAAATGACAGAAAAGAGCAGTGAACCAGGGGGAGAGTCAGAGGAGATGAAGCCAGGAAGGTGGGCAGCGGCCATGTCATCTAAGGCCTTGTAGGCCATGCTAAGGAGTTTGGATTTTCTTCTAAGTAATACGAGAAGCCATTGGATGGTTTTAAGCAGAGAGGCAACACAATCAGATTTTGGTTTTTAAAGGCTTGCTCTGGAGATTGTGTGAGTAATTAAGTAGAAAAGGGCAAAAATGAAAGTGGGCGGGGGGCGCTGGCCCCGTGGCCGAGTGGTTAAGTTCGTGCGCTCTGCTGCAGGCAGCCCAGTGTTTCGTTGGTTCGAATCCTGGGCGCGGACATGACACTGCTCATCAAACCACGCTGAGGTAGCGTCCCACATGCCACAACTAGAAGGATCCACAACGAAGAATATACGACTATGTACCGGGGGGCTTTGGGGAGAAAAAGGAAAAAAATAAAATCTTAAAAAAAAAGCAAGTGGGGAGGAGTCCAGCAAAGGAATGATGGTAGCTTGGACTAGGATGGTGGAGTGAGGATAGTGAGAGTGATCAGATTGGGACCTAATTTGGAGGTAGAACCCATAGGATCTGCTGATGGATTGGAATTGAGGATGTGGGACACAGAGAAACCTAGGTTCATTAGGTGGTACCTTTTACTGAGATGGGGAGGATTGGCAGGAGGAGCAGAGGTGAGGGAGTTCCAGTTAATATGCCAAGGGATAGGATAGGAATTGAGATATTGCATGAGGACATGTTGGACAGGAGTTAGGACATGGTTTTCTGTGTAACCCTGAGTTAGTGGAGGTTTGCACACTAGTAAGTAACATGATCAGCTTCTGTAATTTACAATGCAGCTGGCTATTCAGTGGGAGCCCCGAAATGTTGACAACGTATAGTAAAGGTGATTTTGACTCATATGAGCAAAAAGAACGTTGCTGACTTCCTAGGCCTGATAGGACCTGTGGTCATATACAACTGAAAGTCCTATTCTTTTTCTCTGCTCCTATTGTCTTTCTCCAAAACTTAGCTCCTCCTATGATTATAAACTCAGGGCACATGCACATATACTCACACACATGAAGACACTGACACATTCATACACACACATAATTGTATTATTTCCAATTTTCTGACTGAAAGTGAGCAACTTCACTTAGGGAGCTGGCCTAGCTCTCTGCTTCATGCTTCTTAATTACAGGCAATTTCCTGGGGATATGAGAGTTAGTTACTCATTTATTAGTTACCTTAGGAAAGGCTAAAAATAAGCTTTTTGTCATAAATACACTGCATGGAGGTTACTTATTTGGAGAAATTCAAGGTGGAGGATAGCCGACTCATTCTTGTCTTGGCCTATCACGTAAATAGTTATGAATCTTCTAACTCTGGCTGCTTTCTGGTTGGAGATCCATAAGGCTTCTCTGGGCATGTGTCACTTGGGCCAAAAACCTCACTTTCTCTTGAAATTTCACCAAGCTTTCCTGGAATGGCAACTTTGGCAACCATTGCTCCAGAAATGGAGAGAATTGTACCAATGTGACTGGAGTTTTGCACTAAGGAACAGGTTGAAAAGATGGCATTCCCCAGCTTGGAAGGCTGCTGTGTGGGATGGGAGTGCAGTGTACATCCTGGGCAGTGTGCTCTGCTGCACATGGCAGGGGATTGTAATCGGCTGAACAATCATGACATTGAAAATTGGATTTAAATGTAGGCTTCCATTTCCCTGTTTCTCCTACTCACACTTATCAGCCTCAGCCTACAGCCAGCAAGTGTTCAGTTTCTTCAAGTTCTGATAACCCACCCCCCGACACGCTTTTTCTTTTTTTCCTCCTCTAAGCCCTTCCAATATGCAAGCCACAGCAACATTCAACTTAGCCCTGCATAAAGAACTGAATAAAGGCCATAGAATCTGAGAGAGAACATGAGAGAGCATTGATTCTAGGTTCTAACTCAGTGGACCTGACTGTTGGAATTGTGATGGAGCAGGGAGGGGAGGCTGAATCCACCAGCATGAAGGCAAATGCCAGAAAGATCTTTTCTCAGTGAGAGGAATTGTTCCAACAATTTCAATGTGACAGTCTCCTCATGAGCCCTTGCACTGGGCCTAAACAGGAGAACAGGAGTGAAGAGAAGGGCAACAACAATAAATCACCAAACAGCTTCACTCAATTATTTCTCTTCCAAACTGCCAATTGACTACAGAAGGCATACGATGCAAATTCTCTCCTTTCCATCTATAAAATTGCTCTGATATTTTATGAAGATGTTAAAAGAAATAATTCTCTTTTTGATTTTCTCCCTCTCATGAATCTACTCCTCCCCAACAAAATTTTGGCATTTAATCATTTCTCAGTATTCTTTGAACCTTCTATTAAAAAGAGCTATGAATGCTTTAAAACAGTAAGAGGACACAGAGGAAGAAGGGAGTCTGGACATGTTGACTGAAGGCAAACTAATCCCTGTGCTTTTCCTTCAAAGAACTGAGGTATATAGTGGGTCCTGGGCCTTCCGGGGTCCTTGTACCTAAAATGTTTGCCTCAGTGACTGAGTAGAAGGAAGTGTGACAAAACCATCAATTCAATTCACCACTAGTATACTGAGCACCTACTTAGTACCTAGAAAAGTGCCTGGCCTGACCCCAGTGGATGTTTAAGAAATATTTTTGGATCAACTGTTCTTAGCTTTGACCTTGTGCTAGTCACTAATGACACAGAGATGAATAACATTGGTAGTACTTGTCCTCAAACAACTTACAGATTTTAGGTAATTAAAAGGTATGTAATGCAGAGTGGCTAGATGGATTGAAAAACAAGACCCAGCTATATGCTGCCTCCAGGAGATCCATGTCAGCTCTAAAGACAAACGTAGGCTCGAAGTGAAGGGATGGAAGGTGATACTCCGAGCAAATGGCAACCAAAAGAAGTGGGTATAGCCATACTTATGTCAGACAAAATAGACTTCAAGCCAAAAAAGGTAACAAAAGACAAAGATGGACATTATATCATGATAAAGGGGACAATCCATCAAGAAGACATAACATTTATTAATATATATGCACTGAACATAGGAGCACCAAAATATATAAAGCAAATATTAGAAGACCAAAGGGCAAATTGACAGCAATACAATAATAGTAGGGGAGTTTAGCATTCCACTTACATTGATGGATAGATCATCCAGACAGAAAGTCGACAAGGAAACATCAGGCATAAAGAACACACTAGACCAGATGTACTTAATAGATATATACAGAAAATTCCATCCAAAAGCAGCAGAATACACATTCTTCTCAAGTGCACATGGAACATTCTCAAGGATAGACCATATGTTGGGACACAAAACAAGTCTTAATAAATTTAAGAAGATTGAAATTATATCAAGCATCTTTTCCAACCACAACAGTATGAAACTAGAAATCAACCACAAGAAGAAAACTGGAAAAATCACAAATATATGGAGATTAAACAACATGCTACTAAATAACTATTGGATCAATGAAGAAGTCAAAGGAGAAATTAAAAAAATACATGTAGACAAATGAAAATATGACATACCAAAATCTATGAGATGCAGTAAAGACAGTGTTAAGAGGGAAGTTTATAGCAATACAGGCCTACCTCAAAAAAAACAAGAAAAATGTCAAATAAACAATCTAACCTTACTCCTAAAGGAACTAGAAAAAGAAGAACAAGTGAAGCCCAAAGTCAGTAGAAGGAAGGAAATAATAAAAATCAGAGTGGAAATAAATGAAATAGAAACTAAAAAGACCATAGAAAAGATCAATGAAAGTAAGAGCTGACTTTTTGAAAAAATAAACAAAATTGGCAAACTAGGTAGACTAAGAAAAAAAGAGAGAAGGCTCAAATAAATAAAATCAAAAACAAAAGAGGAGGAGTTACAACAGATATTACAGAATTACAAAGGATCGTAAGAGACTACTACAAATAGCGATACTCCAACAAATTAGAAAATCTAGAAGAAATTGATAAATTCTTAGAATCATACCACCTTCCAAGACTGAACCACAAAGAAAATGGAAAATCTGAATAGATTGATCACCAATAAGGAGATTGAAACAGTAATCAAAAACTTCCCAAAAAACAAAAGTCTAGGACCAAATGGCTTCCCTGGTGAATTCTACCAAACAGTCAAAGAAGATTTAATACCTATCCTTCTCAAACTCTTCCAAAAAATTGAAGAGGAGGGGAAGCTTCCAAACCCATTCTACAACGCCAACATTACCCTGATACCAAAACCAGACAAGGACATCACAAAGAAAGAAAATTACAGGCCAGTATATCTGATGATGAACATATATTCTCAACAAAATTTTAGCAAACTGAATAAAACAATACATTAAAAGGATAATACACCATGATGAGTTGGGATTTATTCCAAGGGTGCAAGGATGGTTCAACATCCGCAAATCAATCAACATGATATACTACATCAACCAATTAAAGAATAAAAGTCTTATGATCATTTCAATAGATACAGAAAAAGCATTTGATAAGATTCAGCATCCATTTATGATAAAAACTCTCAATAAGATGGGCATAGAAGAAAAGTATTTCAACATAATAAAGGCCATATATGACAAACCCCCGGCCAACATCATACTGAACAGGGAAAAACTGAAAGCCATCCCACTGAGAACAGGAACCAGACAAGGGTGCCCACTCTCACCACTCCTGTTCAACATAGTACTGCAAGTCCTAACCAGAACAATTAGGCAAGAGAAAGGAATAAAAGGAATCCAAACTGGAAAGGATGAAGTAAAGCTGTCACTATTTGTGGATGACATGATTTTATATATAGAAAAACATAAGGAATCCACAAAAAAATTATTAGAAATAAACAAATACAGTAAAGTTGCAGAGTATAAAATGAATATACAAAAATCTATTGTGTTTCTATACGCTAACAACAAACTATCAAAAAGAGAAATTAAGAAAACCATTTCATGAAGAATAAACATGGATAAAATGTCTGTTTTACCTAAAGCAATCTACAGATTCAACGCCATCCCAATCAGAATCCCAATGACATTCTTTACAGAATTAGAACAAAGAATCCTAAAATTCATATGGGGCAACAAAAGACCCCGAATTTCTAAAGCAGTCCTGAGAAAAAAAGAACAAAATGGGAGGCATCACAATCCCTGACTTCAAAACATACTACAAAGCTACAGTAATCAAAACAGCATGGTACTGGTACAAAAACAGGTGCACAGATCAATGGAACAGAATTGAAAGCCCAGAAATAAAACCACACATCTACGGACAGCTTATCTTTGACAAAGGAGCTGAGGGCATACAATGGGGAAAAGAAAGTCTTTTCAACAAATGGTGCTGGGAAAACTGGAAAGCCACATGTAAAAGAATGAAAATTGACCATTCTTTTTCACCATTCACCAAAATAAACTCAAAATGGATCAAAGACCTAAAGGTGACACCTGAAACCATAAGGCTTCTGGAAGAAAACATAGGCAGTACACTCTTTGACATCAGTATTAAAAGGATCTTTTTGGACACCATGCCTTCTCAGAGAAGGGAAACAACAGAAAGAATAAACAAATGGGACTTCATCAGACTAAAGAGCTTCTTCAAGGCAAATGAAAGCAGGATTGAAAGAAAAAAACAACCCACTAACTGGGAAAAAATATTTGCAAGTCATATATCTGACAAAGGCTTAATATCCATAATATATAAAGAGCTCTCACAACTCAACAACAAAACATCAAACAACCCAATCAAAAAATGGGCTGGAGACATGAACAAACATTTCTCCAAAGAAGATATACTGATGGCCAATAGGCACATGAAAAGATGCTCATCATTGCTGACCATCAGGGAAATGCAAATCAAAACTACACTAAGATATCACCTTACACCCGTTAGAGTGACAAAAATATCTAAAACTAATAGTAACAAATGTTGGAGAGGTTGTGGAGAAAAAGGAACCCTCATACACTGCTGGTGGGAATGCAAACTGGTGCAGCCACTATGGAAAACAGTATGGAGATTCCTCAAAAAATTAAAAATAGAACTACCATACAATCCAGCCATCCCACTACTGGGTATTTATCCAAAGAGCTTGAAGTCAGCAATCCCAAAAGTCTTATGCACCCCAATGTTCATTGCAGCATTATTTACAATAGCCAAGACATGGAAGCAACCTAAGTGCCCAGCAACAGACGAATGGATAAAGAAGATGTGGTACATATATACAATGGAATACTACTCAGCTGTAAAACAGAACAAAATCATTCCATTTGCAATAACATGGATGGACCTTGAGGGAATTATGTTAAGTGAAATAAGCCAGCGAGAGAAGGATAATCTGTGTATGACTCCACTCATATGAGGAATTTAAAATTGTGGACTAAGAACAGTTTAGTGGATACCAGGGGAAAGGTGGGGTGGGGGGTGGGCACAAAGGGTGAAGTGGTGCACCTACAACATGACTGACAAACATTAATGTACAACTGAAATTTCACAAGATTGTAACCTATCATTAACTCAATAAAAAAAAGAAAACCATTTCATTTACAATAACAGCAAAGAGAATAAGATACCTAAGAATAAATTTAACCAAGGACGTAAAAGAACCTATACACTGAAAACTATGAGACATTTCTGAAAAAAATTGAAGAAGATACAGAGAAATGGAAAGATATTCTGTCCTCATGGATTGAAAGAATTAACATTTTTAAAATGTCCATATTACCTAAAGCAATCTACAGATTCAGTGTAATCACTATCAAAATCCCAATTTTTCACAGAAATAGAATAAAAAATCCTGAAATTTATATTGAACAACAAAAGATCCTGAGTAACCAATGCAATTTCGAGAGTAAAGAACAAAGCTGGAGGTATCACACTCCCTGATTTCAAACTATACAACAAAGCTATAGTAATTAAAACAGTAGGGTATTGGCACAAAAACAGACACATAGATCAATGAAAGAGAAGAGAGAGCCCAGAAATAAATCCATACATATATGGACAACTAGTTTATCACAAGAGAGCCAAGAACATACAATGCAGAAAGGAAAATGACTTCAATAAATCGTGTTGAGAAAACTGGACAACTGCACACAAAAGAATGAAACTAGATCACTATCTTACACAATACACAAAAATTAACTCAAAATGGAATAAAGACTTGAGTGTAAGACCTGAAACCATAAAACTAGAAGAGAACAGTATGCTCTTTGACATTGGTCTTAGCAATATCTTTTTGGATATATCTTCTCAGGCAAGGGAAACAAAAGCAAAAATAAACAAATGGGACTACAATCTAAAATGCTTCTGCACAGCAAAGGAAACTATCAACAAAATGAAAAGACAAACTACTGAATAAGAGAAGATACTTGCAAATCATACATTCAATAAGGAGTTAATATCCAAAATATATGAAGAACTCATACAACCCAACAACAAAGAAACAAACAACCCAATTAAGAAATGGGCAGAGGATCTGAATAGACATTTTTCCAAAGAAGATATACAGATGACCAACAGGCACATGAAAAGATGTTCAACATCACTAATTATTAGGGAAATGGAAATTAAAACCACATTGAGGCATCATCTCATGCCCGTTAGAATGGCTATTATCAAAAAGACCAGAAATAACAAGTGTTAGAGAGGAGGTGGAGAAAAGGGAACCCTTGTGTGCTGTTGGGGGGAATGTAAATTGGTGCAGCCATTATGAAAAACAGTATGAAGATTCCTCAAAAAATTAAGATTAGGACTACATACAATCCAGCTATTCCACGTCTGGGTATTTATCCAAAGAACAAGAAAACACTAGTTCAAAAAGATATACGTATCCCTACGTTCATTGCAGCATTATTTGCAATAGCCAAGATATGGAAAGAACCTAAGTGCCCATCAAGGGATGAATGGATAAAGAAGATGTGGTATATATATAAATGGAATACTCCTCAGCCATAAAAAGAGGAAATCTTGCCATTTGCAACAACATGGATGGACCTTGAGGATATGCTAAGTGAAATACGTCAGATGGAGAAATACAAATACCATATGATTTCACTCATATGTAGAATATAAAAAATAAAACAAAAGAACAAACAAAACAAGACAGAAACAAATTCATAGAGGTAGACAACAGATTGGCAGTTGCCAAAGGGGAAGGAAGGTGGGGGGGAGAAGAAAAGGGTGAAGGGGATCAATTATGTGGTGATGGATGGAAACTAGACTTTTGGTGGTGAGCGTGCTGTAGTACATATAGATGTTGAATTATGATGTTGTACACCTGAAACCTATACAATATTATAAACCAATGTTACCTCAATTTAAAAAAAAGAGGAAAAGAAAAGGTATACAATAGAATAAACTAGTGCTCTTACTCCCTCCCTTTCGCCTTGTCTCCAGCTCCACTAGGAAATCTTAATTTGTGTTGTTATTGTTCATGTCATAAGAAGCATTTTTAAACAGAAGAGCAAATATGCCTCGTGATGCTGGAGAAAGATCCCATGGCATTTATTTAGATAAGTAGGATTTAAGTTCAGAGGCAGCTGATGTTGTGGCTAAGCTTTGTACACGTGGAGCAATTTGTCAGCAGTGCTACCAAAAGCCTGAGTGGATGTTCCCCAATTCAGCAGATGTCTCTAAGAGTCCTTTGAATGTTTGACCTCATCAAGAAAAAGCAGAAGCATGGGCTTTTGGATTCCTTTATCAAAGGGGGAATACTCATGGTTCAGATCTGAATCTGGACCAGTGTCCTGGTCCTGAGATGCATTCACATGACAGACTGCTATGACTGACCATGCAGGCCCTAGATGTGGTGTGACAGCTAGAGCCATCAGCCCCATAGTGGTTTGGTGGCACAAGCTATTTGGGCATGTGCCCAGGCCTCTGCTGTACCCAGGTTAATCAGCAAGTGTGCTCAACCCCAAGTGGCCTCCTAAAAGTCTCTGGAACCAGCACGGTGGAAATAGTGCTGGCCCAGCAGACAGAAGTGGGGCAGTAGTACAGCATCTACTGTGGCTCACTCTACTACTCTGATGCTTCACTGGTGAGTTTCCCTTCAAGATATCTAACAACCATGCCTGACGTCATGTGGTATTAGGACTCACTCACATAATTGTTCATAGTAGTTAGTGATTTGTGGAGTCTGAACCATTCCAAGCCGGGGATCCATGTTCACTTAGCCGAGCAAGGCTGAATTGAGCCTGCCTCGGAACTTCCGATCGGATCGAGGATTTAGACACTCACCATTGTCTGCCATCATCTCCATTATCTTGTTACTCTTCTATCCAGTCTGCTACTGATACTGAAGTACTGGTTGAAGGATACATAGGAGCCATTCACACAGAGATGGCAGAGGAAGAGTTGGGGGAGGCATTCCAGGCAGGGGGAGTATCATGTAAAAGTTGGAGATGTGGAAGAACATCGGTTTCTCATTTAACAAATAAGATCACTGAGGTATAGAGGAGTTAGGCATCCTGCTAAAGTTCACATACCTAGTAAGTAGCAGAGCCCAGATTTAAAAGCATATGTATCTCACTCTGAAGCCATATGTGTCTAACTCCAAAGCCATATGCTGCACATATGCTGCTTCATGAAGGTCAGGCTGAGGAGTTTGGCCGTATCTTGTAAGATGTGGGGAGCCACTGAAACGTTAGGGAGGAGATTTACATAAAGAAAACAATGTTTAAGGAAGATTAATTTGGTGGCCATGTGCAGGCTAGATTAACAAAGCGAGAGGCTAGAAATAGAGACCAGTTGGAGGACACTGTAGAAGCCTTGTCTTATTACTGTGTGCTGAGCCATTGATATTTACTTCCTCTATCATAATATTGATCACAGCTGTATTTTTTAAAGTTGGTCTTCGCCCTCTATTCTGTAATCCTGATCAGGATAGGGGCTGTATCTCTCTTATTCACTGCTTTATCCTCGGTGCCCAGCACTGTTCCAGGCATGTAGTAAATATGTGTCAGGTGAGTGAATGAATATGAATGAAGGACAATAAAAGAAGATTTGAAATGGTTCAGCTAAAGTAAAACAGATAAAAATTTAAAACAGTAGAGTGAGGATGATAACAGCTACCATTTCATGAGCAGCTGTGATGAGCTAAATCAAGTGCGTTAACTATATTTTCTCAATTTATCTTCACAGCCACCATGGAAAGTGGGTCCTGTTCTCATCCCTAATTTAAAGCTGAGGAAATTCCCTTTAAGAAGGGTTACAATGGAGTGTCGTGATGATAGTTAACAATATTGTATTGTATTTTTGTAAGGTGCCAAGAGAGTAGGTGTCAAATGTTCTCACCAAACACACAAAGGTAACTATGTCAGGTGATGGAGGTGTTAACTAACCCTATTGTGGTAATCATTTCACGATATGTACATGTATCAAATCATCATGTTGTATACCTTAAACTTACACCATGTTGTCGATTACATATCAGTAAATCTGGAAAAAAAGAGAAGAGGTAGAATAATTGGCCACAATGCCAGGAAAAGGCTGAACTAGCATTTGAACCCAGATCTGATTAATTCCAAAGCCTGTACTTAGAAGCACTCTGTTTAGGTACTTGAAGAATTTGGGGTTGAAGATTGAAGCTGGGAAGTTAGAAAAGAGAGAAAATGTTTTCTGAGGTCCCTTTTGACTTATTGATCAGTGATTTTGAAGATTTTGGTTTTAGACCTTTTTTGAGGCACCAGCAGGCCAGCCCAGTACAGATGAGATTCTCAGTAGACTTCTGATGATAGAGAAATGGGGCTCAGATGAGAAGTCAAGCTGGGGGCAGAAATTTAGCAACCAATAGCATGGGGGCAACAGGTGATACTCAGAGTCTTTTCAAGACAAAGAATGTAGAGTGTGAAGACCACAGGCGCAAAGCCTCCACCTCGGTTGATAACTGTAATCAGTCAACTAGAGGAAGAAGAGGAGCTGACAAATGATGCATCTTACTCAAGGTCAGGCCCCTAGATCAGTGTCAACAGACAACCCAGAGCTGCCGGAGGAAAGCGTGGAGAGTAGACCTCTGGATGAGCATCTGGGTAGGGCACAGGCCCAACGGGTTTATTGCCTGGGCTGGAGCAGGGACCTCAGGTCCTTCTTCCCAAACAGTTCTAGGCAGGAATATGAATACCAAAGATGTGTTCTGAAGGAGATTGCTGTGAAAGAGTCACTTAACACACTTCCAAAATAGGTTGTCAAGTAAGGGATGCCCAAGAGAAGTATAGAGCATGTGTAGAGCGCCAAATGGTGTGTTCTGTATTCTCCATCTGAATGTATAAGTGTGGACATATTGGGGCCACTTAAGTGGCAAGACAAAGCACAGCCTTGGGAGCTGAGTGAGGGGGAGTTGGAGGAAGGAACAAGGGATTATTAGAGTTTTATGCTACCAAGAGGTCATATGGCCAGTAAGTGTACTGGCAAAAGGCCTGGAGGGAGGGATTCATTAATTGCCCTTGCTACATTAGGCGTGTATGAACGTCCTGATGGTATTGCTGCCCAGAGAATTACTGAGTCACTATTGTGCCAGGGTCTTGTCTTTGGAGCTCTCAAAAGTGATCTTGTGGTCATTTCCTGGATGCTTACTTTGGCCATCTGTCAGAGGGTAGAAATGCCTGTCCCCACAGTGGTTGCTGAAGCAGTAGGGGCAGCACTGATGCCCGCCCTCACCAGGCTGGCTGTATAGTATGGCCCTGCAGACTCACGCTCAGCTTCACCACATTTTTTCTGCTTTGCATTTTGAGTGGTCCCTGGGCTTGGATCCTCATGATGTTATTAACTAGAAGGTATCCCTAAGAAGAATCGCTTCTTCAGCATGTCTCCTCGAACCTGCTTAGGATAAAAGATAAAGTGGATCCAAGAAGCTGATAGTCATGCTAGCTGGACCAGTCCATTCCATAGACTGAGACAGAAATAGATTCTTTCAGTTTACTAACAGCTTACCAACTATTAATGCAGCAGTTTTTGTGGTGAGTCCTCCTCACTGTGGCTTCACTGCCAGGAAGAAAGAGAAAGAAGACCCAGGGGTCTCTAAAACTTGCAATGACCAAAATATTAGCGCACTTCCACACAAACTACCCTCTATCTGTAAAGATCTGCCAATGTGTACCCACTATTTCACTCTGCCCATTTCTGCCCTTGCGTGGTGGGCATTCCAAGGGAGCACACTCTATGTGTACCTTGGCCTCCAGTGCCAGCAGCCACCTGGTTGCTTCTAAGTCAGAGTCAGCCTGGATGTAGGATAACAGCTTTGGCAAAGAGTACAGCAAGGCCCTTATTATCTGAGGCATATGAGCAATCGTTGTTTAATGTAAATCCTTGTTTAGCTTTCCAACTCTTTATTGTTGTTCTATTGTGCTTAAAAAGGATACTGATCCACAGAGGGCAAAAGAGAGACAGTCATAGGCTCTTTGTTCCCTAGATCCCTTTCTCCTCTACTTCTATCATCTTGTGTGTGGGCCAGGTGTATTCATCTTCTCTGAGCGGTAACACATAGATCTGGGGTTATTAAAAAGAAATAAACAGTGGCCGGCCCCATGGCTGAGTGGTTAAGTTCACATGCTTCACCTTGGCAGCCTCAGGTTTTGACCATGTGGATCCTGGGCACGGACCTAGCACTGCTCATCAAGCCATGCTGAGGAGGTGTCTCACATAGAAGAACTAGAACCTACAACTAGGATATACAACTATGTACTGGGGGGTTTTGGGAAGGAAAAAAAGGAGGAAGACTGGCAACGGATTAAAAAAAAAAAGATTAAAAAAACCCAAACATAATATTGGATAAACACACACACACACACACACACACACACACAGAGTGAGTGTCTCTCAGAAGTCTCAGCACTGGTTAGATGTACCCTAAAAATTTGAGCCAAAAGGACTCTGACCCAGGGGCAGTACTGCCTTTCTACAGGACATTTGGCAAAGTTGTGAAAGTGTTTTTAGTTTGTCAGACTGACTAAAGGGAACTATTGGCATTTTGTGAGCAGGTATCAGTGTTGTGAAATGCTCTGCATTGAGTGGGGATGTCCTGCCCAACAAGGAATTATCAGGGCCCCAATGCCGTAGTGCTGCCCTTAGAGGGAAACACTGAAGAGGAAACTGGTGAGGAGGGCACAGGAGATTTCTTACAGGATTTCTAGTGTTATCAAAGATCTATGAAGAATGATAAGGTGGTGCTTCTCAAAATGTGATCTCTAGATGACCTATATCACAATTGCCTGGAGTGCTTGTTCAAATACACTTTCTGGATCCCACCCAAGACCTGCTGCATCAGCGTCTCTGGGAAAGGGACCAAGGAGTCTGCATTTTAGCAAGCACTCCAAATGATTTTTATGTGCACTGAAGCTTGAGAACCATTGGTCTAAAGGATCTTTCTTTCTAAGGACGAAGAGGCTTATATATATGAATTAGTTTAGCCCTCAGCCTATATGTAAAGTCAAAGAGAAAACCAGCTATCCCCATTGAGAAAAACGCAATTGGGAGTAGGTTTGGACAATAGAAAGAGGTGTTTAGGGGCTTGCCTGGTTGCTTAGGGGTTAAGTTCAGCACACTCCACTTTGGCAGCCCGGGTTTGCGGGTTTGGATCCCAGGCATGAACCTATACCACTTGTCAGCCATGCTGTGGCAGCAACCCACATATAAAATAGAGGAAGATTGGCACAGATGTTAGCTCAGGGCTAATTGTCCTTAAGCAAAAAAAAAAAAAAAAGGAAGATTGGCAACAGATGTTAGCTCAGGGCTAATCTTCCTCAGAAAAAAGAAGAAAATGAGGTGTTTAGGATAGATTGAGGGAGATAGAAGGAATCCTTATTTCTTCTCCTTTGAAAATATTTAGAATCTCATTATTTAAAACATGGTCCCAGTCTCAAAGGGCTTAAAGATTCAATTTACAAAATACAACCTACAAAGTTAGCCAGGAAACCTATGAGAGGGGCTTGCCTGGTGGCACAGTGGTTAAGTTCGCACGTTCTGCTTTGGCAGCTCAGGGTTCGCCAGTTTGGATCCTGCGTGTGGACATGGCACTGCTTGGCATGCCATGCTGTGGTAGGTGTCCCACATATAAAGTAGAGGACAATGGGCATGGATGTTAGCTTGGGGCCAGTCTTCCTCAGCAAAAAGAGGAGGATTGGCAGCAGTTAGCTCAGGGCTAATCTTCCTCAAAAAAAAAAAAAAAACCTATGAGAAAATGTTCAACTTCCTTCTCTAGTAATCAAGGAAATTCAAGTTAATAAAACATCTATTTTATATTTCACTTATTAGCAAAAGGTGATTTCATGTATTTGTTTGTATTTTACTGATAATACACATTGTTGAAGAATATTAAGTTAAGACAGGTATTGAAGTATACTGCTATTGGAAAGATATATTTAAACAGTCTTTCTGGAAATCATGTTGACCACATGTAGCTAAAGCCTTAAAATGCATATATCCTTGGATCTTGTATTTCTACATCTAGAACAAAAACTAAGAGCTTTCACTGTCATTTGTATGCACTTTGTCAGCAAATGTGACTTAGATTTTCATTGCTGCCTTATTATAACAAAAATGGGCAAATTTTCCACAATAGGCATGAGCAACTTTAATAAGCAGAAATAAGTCAATTTAAATATGTCTGTGGCACAGACTAGAGGCAGGGAAGGATGCAGAGTCCTTTCCAATTACATTTCAGTAATTTGGTGGGATGGTGATCATAGATTTCATTTAACATAATACGATCAGTTCTGTACACACCAGCTCATACCAGTATAGCATTACCTAAAAAGGAAATTTGGTAGTGCTTGCTTTCCCCTCTTGGGTACATTCTATTATTGGTCTCATATTGATCTAATGCATATCATTCCCAACGGCAAGGTGGTTGGAATGGAGTAGCTACTTGGGCAGTAGTGGTAAGTTGGGCTTTATTTATTTTAATTTACATATCATGAATATCAAATAAATTGGATTGACCAGCAAGTTTCGATAAGGCATCAGAAACCTTTGTAAATGAATGTCACTCTTTTGTTTAATTTTTTTCTGAATATGCCATTTGCATTCTATTCCCTTGAGTTATTTATTATTTCTAACCCTCATAGAATGGCAGAATTAAATCTCTCTAGTGCTATTTATGAATACAGTACAGATGCAATAATATACTTATGGGGTCATTTTGGCAGGAAGAACTTGGTTTTCCAATAAATGAGATGCAACTAAAAGTATTCATTAAATTCAAAACCACTAAGACCATACTAATTCCATTTAGAGACTGAGCTTGAAAACGTGAATCATCATTATAGATTACATTTAAAAGACATTGATTGCACTTGTATGCAATAAGACTTTACAGATTCCCAGGAAAATTGAAATGAGTTGCTGAAAATAACAGGAATTGGTACACTGGAGAGTTAGCAAAGTAAACAGGCTGTAGATAGTGTCACAACAATGCACTTCACTCACTTCTTTTGATAAAGGGAGTTATATTCTAATTATTTGTGAAACTGTCACTACAGCCTTAGTAACAATAAGATGATCTTCATAATCAGATACCTCTGACTCTCTACTGTGAACCTGGGGTTGATAAATAGGGTGCAGTAGCTTAGACACTGTTTTTCTTCTTATTTTGTTTGTAATGAAATATTGAGTGTGGGAATTAGTCAGATGGACCTGGAAGAAGATTCTTCCAAATCAAATATGTGAAAATACTAAGAGGCTTCTATGCCATAGGAAATAGAATTTAGAGGCTAAGGAGACCCCAAGGGAGCCAACCTCAGACATACATCTATCCCCTGATTCTGGTGGAGACTATACAATAGCCACTGGAACCCTTGCATGGGGAAGTGTAATACACAGTTCAGGCTAAACTGACTGGATTGTTATCACACAGTCAGTGGCTCACCAGCCTTCTTGGTAGATTGAACTGATAGTCTTATTTTGCAATGTTTTGACAGTCACTGGCACCACTTAGATTGTCTCTGTTATAATACAATCTCATTCATAGCTGCAATTCCTAATTATGTGATAATGTGATAATCACTTTGATTTTCACAGAGCCTTTTTTCTTATAAACCCCTGGAATATTCACACCAATTTAAATTTTCTCCTTAGAAGAATTGTGTAAGACAAACGTGGAAGGTAGTGCAGCTCCTCAGACTTTGCTCCAAACCCCTTGGGACCCAGTGCATTTTGGAATACAGCACTATTTTGGAATGAGAATGGCAATAACAAATATTATGAAATAAAATCTATTCCTGACCCCCTGACCCCCCTGATCAACTCTTGTGGGCTTCTGCTCATTCCTACGCCAAGACCTCTATATTAGCTCAGGTGGTTCCCTGGACTGAAATGCCTTTTCTCCTCTACTTCGCTTATTCTTAAGTGTCATTCAGCTCAACCTCCTCCATGAAGGCTTCTCTGACACCTGCAGTTTATACTGATCCTTGTTCTACTGACCTCCTGCAGTACTTGTCCTTAGTACCACTGATTCCCTATTAATTGTTCTCTGCTTCATGTGATATACATATATGTTTCACTGGTATGCATTGTTTGCTTTTGGCTAGGCACTGTACTTACTATTTTATATTGATCATGTTGCTTAGTTCCTACCACTCAGAATTGTCATTTTTCCCATTTTATAAGGTTCAGAGAGGTTAAATAACTTGCCAAGGCTACATAGTTCATCAGTGGTGAAACTGGGATTTAAACCCAGTTCCCATATGAATTCAGAACCTATACTCTTTATTTATTTATTTTTTTTGGTGAGGAAGATTCGCCCTGAGCTAACATTCGCTGCCAATCTTCCTCTTTTTGTATGTGAGCTGCCACCACAGCATGGCCACTGACAGATGAGTGGTGTAGGTCTCCACCCGGGAACTGAACCTGGGCTGCTGAAGCAGAGCGCTCTGGACTTAACCACTAAGCCACTGGGGCTGGCCCATATACTCTTTAACTACTACCTTATTGGTATTAATCTGTGCCCTAAAAGAGCTCACACTCAAGCTGGGAGGATAAGAGTCTGACATTATGTATTTCCTTGTTATGGACTGAATGTTCATTCCCCCCAAAATTTGTATGTTAAAGCCCTAAGTCCCAATGTGATGGTATTAGGAGTCAAGACCCTTGGGAGGTAATGATGTTTAGATAAGGTCATGGTGATGGCACTCCCATGATGGGACTAGTGCCCTTATAAGAAGAGAAGGCAAAATTATTAAAAATAACTATAGCTACAATAATCTGATAATGGATACATACTATAAAAAGATGTAAATTGTGACATCAAAAACAAAATGTGGGAGGAGAATGAAAGTGTAGAGTTTGTATGTGATTAAAATTAAGTTGTTATCAGCTTACAATAGACTGCCATAACTATGACATGTTTTATGTAAGCCTCATGATAACTACAAAACAAAAACATATGGTAGATAGACAAAAGATAAAGAAAAAGGAATCAAAGCATACCACTATAGACAGTCATCAAAACACAAAGGAAGACAGCAAGAGAGGAAGAAAGGAACAAAGTATCTATATCATCCAGAAAACAGCTAACAAAATGGCAATAGCAAACCTTTGCCTATCAATAATCACTTTAAATATAAATGGACTAAACTGTCCAATAATAAGACATAGAGTGGCTGAATGGATAAAAAAATATGACTCAACTATATGCTACCTGCAAGAGACTCACTTCAGCTTTTAAAGACACATATTGACTGAAAATGAAGGCAAAGAAAAAGATATTCCATGCAAATGAAAACCAAAAGACAGTAGGGGTAGCTATACTTCTATCAGACAAAATAAACTTTGTCAAAAACTGTAAGAAGAGACAAAGAAGGTCATTATATAGTGATAAAGGGGTCAATTCATCAAGAGGATACAACAATTATAAATATTTATCCACTTGTCATCGGAGTGCCTAAATATTAAAGCAAATATTAACATATTTGAAGGAGAAATAGACAGCAGTACAATAATAGAAGGAGATTTCAGTACCCCCATTTCAACAATGCACAGTCCATCCAGAGAGAAAATCAATAAGAAACACACTTAAACTACACTATAGACCTAATGGACATAAGAGACATATACAGAACATTCCATCCAACAACAGCAGAATGCACATTCTTCTCAAGTGCACTTGGAACATTCTCCATGGTAGATCATATGTTAGGCTACAAAAGAAGTCTTAAAAAATTTAAGATTGAAATCATATCAAGCATCATTTCTAATCAATAGTATGAAACGAGAAATCAATAACAGGAGGAAAACTGGAAAAGTCACAGATATGTAGAGATTAAACAACATGCTCCTGAAGAACCAATGGGTCAAAGAAGAAATAAAAAATTAAAAATATATTGAGACAAGCAATAGTGGAAATACAATATACCAAAACTTATGAGATGGAGCAAAAGCAGTTCTAAGAGGGAACTTTATAGCAATAAATGCCTACATTAAGGAAATAGGAAGATTTCAAATGCACAACCTTATTTTATACCTTAAGGAACTAGAAAGAGAACAACAAACTAAGCCCAAAATAAGTACAAGAAAGGAAATAACAAAGATAAGAGAAGAAATAAATGACATAAAGTCAAAAAAGAAAATAGAGATGAATGAAACTAAGAGTTGGTTTTTTGATTAAAAAATTGAGAAATCTTTAGCTAGACTCAGAATAAAAGAAAGAAGACTCGAATAAATAAAATCAGAAATGGAAGAGGAGACATTATAACTGATACTACAGAAATAGAAAGCATCATAAGAGATTACTATGAATCAGAGACTATCATATGAACTAACAAATTGGATAATCTGGAAGAAACAGATAAATTCCAAGAAACATAAAACCTACCAATACTGAATCATTAAGAAATAGAAAATCTGAACAGATTAGTGTTGAGTAAGGAGATGAAATAAGTAATCAAAAATCTCCTAACAATGAAAACTCCAGGACCAGATGGCTTCACTGGTGAATTCTAACAAACATTTAAAGAAGAAGTAATATTGATCCCTCTAAAACTCTTCCAAAAAATTGAATTGGAGGGAACACTTCCAAACTCATTTTAGGAGGCCAGCATTACCCTAATACTAAAGCCAGACAGGATACTATAAGAACAAAAACTATAGGCCAATATCTCTGGCAAACATAGATGTAAAAATCCTCAACAAAATACTGGCAAACAAATATAACAGCACATTAAAAGGATCATACCTCATGATCAAGTGGGATTTATCCCTGGGATGCAAGGATGGTTTAACATATGCAAATCAATGTTATATACCACATTAACAAAATGAAGGTTAAAAATCACATCATCTCAAGAGATGCAGAAAAAGCATTTGACAGACTTCAACATCCTTTCCTGAAAAAAATATAGAAGGAATTCACCTCAACATAATAAAGGCCATATATGACAGACTCACAGCTAACATCATACTTAATGGTGAAAAGCTGAAAGCTTTTCCTATAAGATCAGGAACAAGACAAGGATGCCCAATCTTACCACTTCTGTTCAACTTAGTACTGGAAGTCCTAGCCAAAGCAATTAGACAAGAAAAATAAATGAAAGGCATCCAAATCATAAAGGAAGAGGTAAAATTATCTCTGCAGATGACATGATCTTCTATATAGGAAATCCTAACGATTCCACCAAAAAATAATTAGAAATTATAAATGAATTCAGTAAATTTTCAGGATACAAAATCAACATACAAAAATCAATTGTGTTTCTATACACTAACAACAGACTATCTGAAGAAGAAATTAAGAAAACAATTCCATTTACAATAACATAAAAAAGAGTAAAATAGGAAGAAATATAACCAAGGGGGTCAAAGATCTGTACTGTGAAAACACTAGTGAAAGAAATTGAAGAAGACACAGATAAATGGAAAGATATCCTGTGTTCATGGATTACAAGAATTAGTATTGTTAAAATGTCCATATTACGCAAAATGATCTCCAGATTCAATGAAATCCTTATAAAACCCAATGGTATATTTCATATAAATAGGAAAAACAATCCTAAAATTCATATGGAACAACAAAAGACTTCTAATAGCTAAAGTAATCTTGAGCAAGGAGAGCAAAGCTGGAGGCATCACACTTCCTAATTTCAAACTGCATTACAAAGCTATAGTAATCAAAACACTATGGCATTGGCATTAAAAACAGACACATAATTCAATGGAACAGAAAAGTAGACCAGAAATAAACCCATGCATATAAGGTGAACTAATTTTTCACAAAGGGTGGCCAAGAATACGTAATGGGGAAAAGATAATCTTTTCAATAAAGGGTGCTGGGAAAACTGGATATCAACCTGAAAAAGAATGAAATTGGGTCCTTATCTTGCGCCATACTCAAAAATCAACTCAAAATGGATTAAAGACATAAATATAAGACCTGAAACCATAAAACTCTTAGAAGAAAACATAGGGAAAAAACTCCTTGACTATGATCTTGGCAATAATTTTTTTCGATCTGACACCAGAAGCCAAGGCAACAAAAGCAAAAATAAATAAGTGGTACTACATCAAATTAAATAATTTCTGCACAGCAAAGGAAACAATAAAATGAAAACACCACCTACGGAATGGGAGAAAATATTTGCAAGCTGTATATCCAATAAGGGGTTAATACACAAAATATACAAGGAACTTACAATTCAATAGCAAAAAACCCACAAATAACCCAATTCAAAATGGACAAGGAACCTGAATAGATATTTTTCCAAGAAGACATACAAATGGCTAAGAAGTACATGAAAAAATGCTCGGCATTACCTGTCAAAACCACAATGAGATATCATGTCACACCTGGGAGGATGGCTATCTTCAAAAAGTCAGGAGATAACAAGTGTTTGCAAGGATGTAGAGGAAAGGAAACCCTTATGATGGGAATGTAAATTGGTACAGCCATTAAGGAAAACAGTATGGAGGTTCCTTAAAAAGTTACACTTATCTCAGACTTCCAGCTTCCAGAACTTTGAGAAATACATTTCCGTTATTTAAACTGCCCAGTCTGTGGTATTTTGTTATAGCAGACCTAGCAGGCTAAATCCCTCCTCGTTGGGCATTGGAGCAGAGCTAGGAACTTCTTTAGTGCTCAATATTTGTATGTTACTTGAATGCTTAATAATTGAGAAGCTACTGAACCTCATTAAAGCCCAGCACAGCATATCTTAGTTTGGAACACGGTAAGTGTACTGAAAACATTCCTAGGATGATGTATTTCAACACCAGATTGTGTAATTAAGCAAAAAAAGTGCTACAATTTGATCAAGTTACCCTCTCTGTGCCTTAATTTACTCATCTGTAAAATGGGAATAATATTAGTACCTCCCTCATAAGATTATTGTGAGGAATAAATGAATTAAAACATGTCAGTAGTTAGTACCTCGCAAAGAGAAAGCCCTATAGGTCTCTACTATTGGTATTGTTGTTGTTGTTAGTGTGTGCAACTTGATACAAGTTGGAGAGGGATGGTTTTGATAATGATGCTAGTGATCCTTATGTCTTAGGGAAAGAGACGCCCTATCACTGTCTCATATGCAACTTGGCACAGTGCTTGACACATAACAGGTACTACAAAAATATTTGTAGAATGAACAAGTTGTGGAATGATCTCAAACCCTCACAGTGCTGAAATATCTATGTAGAAAAAGTTCAAAAGATAGAGGTTGGATGACATCTTTCCATCATGTTAAAATGAGTGGCTTTCCAATATACGCTAACATCCAGTCTTTCCCTCCATTCTGAACCCTGAAACCCAATTTCTTGCTCAGCACCCTGGCAGGGTCCCTCTTTTATGACAGATCTTTCTCTTTTTTTTTGCCTTGATATACAGTTATAAGCAAGGATGCCACAGTAATAACTCTGTTCTCTGGCATATGAATGAGAATGATTTTTTTCGGAGCTCTCCATGCCTACTGCTTTGAGTTATTTGCCATTTCCTTTATGGGCCTGTTGAAGAGAACTGGCCTATGGGATGTGTCATGAAAGCCCCATGCAGTGTCTTCTCTAAGACGCTGGGGAATTTTGATTGGTTTTCTTTTTGTAGGATTCTAAGGAGATGCCCATCTGAGCTTGGACAGACTGCCTGTTGTTACCCTTGGTGTTTATCATGATGGCACCAAATCAAAGGACTTTTGTACTATTGGGAGGAAAAACAATCAAACATTCTTGCTGCGAGAGACCTTTGAGACCATCTGGTCAACATTCCCATCTAAGGGCAGGGACCATGTTTGCGTTTTTTACCTTTGCGTCTCCAGTGCATAGCACTACGCTTGGCATAGAGTAGGTGTGTGATAGACATCTGTTGATTAAATGAATATTTTGCAAGTGAAAGACTGAAAATATTTTATGTTAGCCTATTTGGATTTGGCCATTTTCCTCAATACTGCAGCAAAGAAAAGCTTTTCTCTCCACCTGTACCCCCAGCCTGGATTATCCAGCTCTGTTCTGTACTTCACACATCCTTAATTTCCCCCGTTATAGCACTTGCTGTACTGTACTGTCTGTCTTGCTGTCCCCACTCTCATTCCTGTAGTTCTGTGTCTGTCTTGTCCACTGCTATATTCCCAGTGCTGAGAACAGTTCTGAGCTGATGGTTGGTGCTCAAAACATATTAATTGGGGGGGGGGGGCCAGCCTGGCGGTGCAGTGGTTAAGTTCCCATGTTCTGCTTTGGCAACCCAGGATTCACTGGCCCAGGGTTTGCTGGTTCGGATCCCAGGTGTGGACCTATGCACTGCATATCAAGCCATGCGGTGGCAGGTGTCCCACATATAAAATCGAGGAAGATGGGCACAGATGTTAGCTCAGGGCCAATCTTCCTCAGCAAAAACGAGGAGGATTGGCAGATGTTAGCTCAGGGCTAATCTTCCTCAAAAAAAAAAAAAAGAAAAAAATATTAGTTAGATGAATGATTTTAACCATGATGGACAGCAAAAACAATCCAGTGTCATGCATCACATTTATATCACACAAAGGACTTCTTGTAGACAAAGATATCAGAAGAATGGTGGCATTCATGGGACTGCTGCCAGGGAATGGTTAGTCATAGAGTTTCCTCATTTGGAACATAGGAACAATAATGCTAGTGAATTTCCAGGAAGGTTGTAGAGATTTGGTGGGAAGATCTTCTAAAGGGAGCTAGCTGATGACTTTCATAGTAACATGTGAAATTTTGCTTTTCCCCTCACCCTGAGTCCTATGAGCAGGCAGAAGGAGGAGGAAGAATAGAAAATGCAAGTGATTTGAGAAGCAAGCAGAGGTAACCCCTTTTCCCTCCCCACCATCCTTGCTAAACTAAAAGGAGCACTAACTGCCAGCCGTCAACCTTAGGGAGTCTGGGAAGCTCCACCTCAGATGAGGACCTGCTGGACATAGGTCTTAGAGGATCAGAGTAGTCGAGCAATAAGCCAGGTTGCAGGAATTGGAGAAATGGGAGCCTGGGGGCTCAAATGCTAGAGGCAGAAGAGATGGTGAGGGTCCAAGGACAGGAAAGTTCCCTTGTAATCATAATGAGGTAGATGGGTACCCACAAAGACTGAGGTTGAATGCTGGCTTTCTCAGTTTGAATATCTGAGAGTTTGTTATTGTACGTTTTTACTGTTGAATGGTAGGGCTTGCAAAGTGATATTCCTAAGAGCATTGGAATGGAATGATACCATATAATGGCAATAATCTTAAACTAACAACTGGAGTGTTCTGTAAAAGGGTGAGGCAGAAAGAAGGATCATTTCCATTATTTCATCTACTTCTCATTCATTCATTTACTCACCCATTCATTCACTCATCCAACAAACGAATAAACTGTTCGCGTAGGTTAATAATTGGCCAAGGGACAAGTCATATAGTGGTGAATAAAGTAGACATGGGGCACTTCCCTGGTGGTATTTACAGTCTAACAGGAAAATGAAATCACCGTGCAAATATAATATAATTTGAGTTCCATGGAAGACATATGGGAAGAGCTGTAATAGTGGGAGGAGCTGTGGAGAATTAGAGACAGGGTCTTCTAAGCTGAGAATTGATGGAGAAATAAGCATTACCTAGAAGGGAATAGAAGGAGAAAGGAAATCATAACAGACATTCTACTAGGCAGAGGGAACTAACATAAAAAGGCAGTCACAATTGAATGGGTAAATGCTAGGAGAGGGGAAGGAGAGGGTACTGCAAGAGCCACTGTCTAGTCTCCAGACAACCTTGAGAGGTAGGCAGGGCAACTATTATTATCCCTTTGGACGCACAAGGAGATTGAGACTCAGACATATGCTTGTCTTTAATCCATTTAATGAGCCATTATTGAGTACCCACTAGGTTTAAGTCACTGTTCTGGGGCTGGATGGACATGTTTAGATGCGGTCCCTGTCCTCCCAGAGCCTGCTTTCGAGTGGGAAAATAGAGTGAGTTAGCCTAGGTCACAGTTGTTGGTAAGAGGTAGGGCTGAAGCTTGAAGTCTTCTGACTCCAAGTCCAGTGCTCTTTTCACATTGTCACATTGTGTGGCTCAACAGGAAGAGGCTTTGTCAGTCACAACCATGATGACGTGGCCAGATGAGGCAGCTTAGCTGTTGTTTTAGCAGCTGGTGAGGGCTTCCTTAACATTCATTGAGCACATTGGGAACCTGGGACTGTAAAAGGTACAGTTGACACAAAAACAGAATTTGGGGACAGCTCATTTGTGTGACAACCATAGCTGCCCCTTTTTGAATTATTTCTGTGTGCTAGGCATTTTACAGACGTCATGTATCTAATCCTAACAACAACTCTATGAGTGAGGTACATACTCATATGCATTTGCTCATTTGACGAATCAGGATGCCGAGGCTCAGCGAGGTCACACAGCATTGCTAAGCTTGCTCAGTTAGTAATTTGGGGCTATCGAATGCAAACCATGCAGTCTGATTCCATAGCCCGTGCTCTTAACCAGCACGCTGCGCTGCCTCTATCTACCAGACTAGAAGGAAATAGATGACACTAGCCAGAGACAAAGGGGTAGGCTGGGAAAAGGCCAAAGATTGCTTTTTCTGGCAGGACTCCTAGTCATTGGAGAGCAGATTGACCACATCTGCTAATTTCAGATGTCAAGTGACTATTGAATCCTGGATTCCTACCATCTTGTCCATTGTGGTCATAATTTACAAGGCCTTTCTGTCCTCCCAGTATGTCTTTTTTTTTCTCAGTAATTAAAGCTACAAAACAGAACCCTTATACAAGCTGAATTTTAGAGGCCTGCTGAAAGGCCAGATTTACCTCAGACCTTATGTGTGTATCTTGCATTTTGAAGTCCTTTCATATTCAGAATCTCGTGGGATCCTCACAACAACCCCAATGAGGTTCCCCCATTTTATAGTTGAGGAAATGTGAGGTTGAGAGAGTCTACGGTCATGTAGTTAGTAAGGGTTTTGGAGCCATCGTGGGGCAACTGTGCTGTTGGAAATGAGTGAAAGCAAACCCATTCTTTGGGAAGCTCATCACAACTTTGCAGTTCTGTTTTTGCGTCCCCATTGAAATGAACTAGTTAGTAAAACATGTGACTTTTCAAAATTTGTACTATGTACGCAGATGTGCAATGATATGCTAAGATTTCTTTTTCATTCCAGATCCAAACAACTCATTCAGTAAGTATTGATTGTGTTCTTAAACACTATATGACATATTATAGAAGGAATACAAAAAGTAGCATGTATTATTTTCTAGGTTTCCTAAAATAAGTGGCATATATGGATAGCTTTAGTTGGTAGAAGCTACATGGATTTCTCTTCAGATACAGCTTATTGGGGTGAAGTTGGGGACTCTGGTCTCTTTTGGGACATACAACACACCTTCACTCCTTTTGGATTTTATTTGTCTATTTGGTAAGTGTCAGTGGATTCTTTCTTGCAGTGTCTTGTCCCTCATGAGTGGCAGGATTGGTCGCTTTACACATTTTCACTTTCAAAACAAACATGACTCATAACCCATGTGGATATGATGACTGTGGTTGATTTGGTGAACATTTGAAAATATGAAGTGGGAATAAACAAAACCATTACTGTAAATGTTTTTTTTGTAAAGTGAATCTAATGCACTGGAAATGGTGTAGATGAAGTAGAGGGGGGAAATGTGAACACTGGAAATATATTCCCGTTAGCTCAAGCTTAAGGGGGAAGGGCATTAGAATTAAGCAGATATTCATCCACTTATTCAATAAATATTTAATGAGCCAGGCGTTGTTCTAGGCACTGGAGATACAGCAATGAATTTTAAAAAAAGACAAAAATTCCTGCCCTATTGGAGCTGACATTCAAGAGGGGAAGAAGAGACAATAAACATAAATAAAGCATATTTTATGTCAGATGGTGATAAGTGCCGTGGAGAAAACTAAATCAGGGATGAGATGGAGATGCTAGAGTGCGTGTGTGTGTAGACGGGGGCTAGAGAAGGCTAGAGAAGAAGACATCTGAATAATGACTTGAGGGAGGTAAGGGAGGAGGTAATGCAGGTATCTACACACAGAGAGCTCTAGGCGGAGGGATAAGCAAGTGCAGGGACCTGAAGATGAGAGCATGTTCAAAGACCAGCAAGGAGACCAATGAGGGTGAGTGGAGTGAGCAAGGGAGAGAATAGTAGGAGATGAGGTTAGAGAGGTGGCCAGGAAGCTGGCCAGCACATGATAGGAAATTTTGGTTACAAGGTAACTGGTAGATGTTTGACTAGGGTAATGGACACTGTTGGTGCTCTGCCCACATTCCCTTTAGCAGTCGTGTCTACCTATGCCTTAACTGCTGGGAATGTTGGTTGCTAAGGCTTATAGTTGCCCCCTTCTCTGTAGCAGGAGCCCTCTTGCCCAAGAGGTTTTGCTTCCTCATTCCTGGAGGCAGCCCTCAGCCAATGACAGGTTCAATCCCTTTGCCTCAAGATGGGACCAACCCAGTGCTGCAATTCATGCTCCGGAGCTCCTCCTGGGATCAGGTTAGAGCTAGACTCCAGCCGAGACCACAGCCTTGCTTGGTTGGCTCCTTCCCCTTCCTGCTCCTGCTCACTCCCATTCTGCCCCAAAGAATCCCTGTCCCAGCATCTGCTTCTAGGGAATTTAACCGAAGACAACCAACTTTCAGCAACACACTTTTAGAAAGTTAATATGCTGTATTTTTATCCTCAAAGGTCGACTTTGGGTTATGTTTTATTGAGCTAGGCACCCTGGATGGTGAGGCAGATTGCTCATGCCAGTCTCCACTGCCTTCCAATGTTTTAAGGAGCCAGAAGAGATATTTGTGAGATAGCTTGGGTAATTGCTAGGCTTTCACTGACACTGTATGGCCTCTGTTTCCAGTACTGGGCCTGGCTCACATGGAGTCATCTCCATTCTCTCACTTCATTCTCCTTATGCCCAGGTGTATGCATTGGTGACATGCTAGACCAGGGCACAAGGCACAGGCCTGAAACTCTCACCTTAAATTTATCCCAGCTGTGTATGAAGTGGCCAAGCTGAGTCACCACAGACTGTGCAGCGAAGCTGGGTGTGTGAGAGAAGCCTACTACACCTCTATGTAGATGCCAGGCACCTGCTAGGTTGGCACTGTGCCCCATCCAGCAGGAGACAGTAACATTGGCCTGGGCAAAACACCCTTTGTAAAGCAACTGCCTGGGCTTGGATGGCATCTGTAGGGCATCTGGCTAAGGAGGGCTCCTCCCTCCCCAAACACTGAGTAACGCATCTACCTCTAAATGACAGTATTCACACAATGGGGTTACATACACCCGCCTGTATTTAGATTCATGCCAAACCCAGGGGGCACAGATACTTATCATTTTCTTGTCAAAACATGGAAAAAAATAGGGATTTGTTGCTTTTGAATTCAATAAGGAAAAGCACTGCTATCTCCTCCAGAAGCTAAGTTTGTGGAGGTGCTTGATTAAACTTTTTGTTTCCCTCTGGAAGTACAGTTCCTCACCCTGTTTTTTGGGACCCCCCTTCAACTCTCTTTGTTGTTGCTGTATTTAAATTTAAAAAGGCAAATGAAAAGAGTTGTCTGGGGTAATTTGCTCTCAAGAGGTAATGCTGACAGATCTTAACTGAATAAGCCCTGTCTAATGGTGTTTTCCTTCCCAGGGTGGCTTCTAAGTTTGCCGTTAGCCCCCAATTTGCCTAGCTCAAAAGGTTTTCAGGCTGTACACATTGTGCATGGTGTCTAGCATGGTGCCTCATGGAAAGAAAAGTCTGTGTTATCACATCAACATACCCTGCATACATACACCTTTTCTCTCTCTAGAGCTGTGTAAGATAGGACTAGAAGGAGCCAAGATCAATTTATTCATTGATTAAGCTCCTGTAGACATTCATTGGTCTGCTCATCTCTGTATGCCCCAGACAGAGAGAGTCTAGCATAGATCTGGTACATAGTAGGTTCTGAATAAATGGATATGTTAATGAGCTTATCGAATCTAGGAAATTTGTCTGTGTTAGATGCTAGATTTAGGATCAGAGACTTGGTTGTGTTCCTAATTCTGGCATGTATTTTCTGGGTGACCTTAAGCAAATAACTCCTGGAGCCTCAGCTTCTCTTACTGTAACAGTCAGCATAATACTTGCCTTGTTTACTTCACAGAGTTGTTAGGAAGACCAAATTAAATCAAAATGAGGGACTGTATGGGGAGAGAAGGAGAATTAGTTTTTTAGAAAGTCATTTGATTCCAAACTTCTCCTCTTAAAAGGATTAGTGTATAGAACAACACTGTACACCAACTAGACCTAGGAGGTGTATATAGAACACTTTGCCCATCAGCAGAATACCTGTTTTTCTCAACTGCACATGGAACATTCTCTAGATAGACCACATGTTAGGTTACAAAACAAGTCTTCACAATTTTGAAAAGATTAGAATAACCCAAAGTATCTTCTCCAACCACAATGGAATGAAACTAGAAATCAGTAATAGAAGGAAAATAGGAAAATTCACAAAATGTGAAATTAAGCAATGCATTCTTAACAACCAGTGGTCAGTAAGAACTCACATGAGAAATCAGAAAATACTTAGAGATTAATGAAAATGAAAACACTACATACCAAAACTTATGGAATGTAGCAAGGGCGGTGCTTAAAGGGACATTTATAAATGTAAATGCCTACATTAAAAAAGAGGAAAGATCTCAAATCAGTAACCTAACTTTACACTTTGAGGAAGTAGAGAAAGAAGAACAGACTAAACCCAAAGTGGGGATAAGTAAGGAAATAATAAAGATTAGAGTGGTGATGAAAAATAGAGAGAGTTGAAAAACAATAGAATCAATGAAACCAGAAATTGGTTGTTTGAAAAAATCAACAAAATTGACAAAACTTTAGCTGACTGACAAAGAAAATAAGAGAGACGTTGTAAAAATAATGAAAATCAGGGCCGGCTCCATGGCCTAGTGATTAAGTTCGTGCACTCCGCTGTGGCGGCCCAGGGTTTGGATCCTGGGCACGGACATGGCACCACTCGTCAGGCCACGTTGAGGCAGCATCCCACATCCCACAACTAAAATGACATGCAACTAAGATATACAACTGTGTATGGGGGAGCAGTTTGGGGAGATAAAGCAGAGAAAAAAAAAAACAAAGATTGGCAACAGTTGTTAGCCCACGTGCCAATCTTTAAAAAAAATAATAATAATAATGAAAATCAAAAATGATAATGGGGACATTATATTCACCTTACAGAAATAAAAAGTAGTAAAAGAGGACCATACAGAATAAAAAGGGCTATGGACAACTGTATACCAAGAAATTGGATAACCTAGATGAAACAGACCATTTCCTAGAAAAACACAACGTACCAAGACTAAATAATGAAGAAATAGAAAATCTGAATAGATGTACAACTAGTAAGGAGATTGAATCACTTCTCAACAAAAATTTCTCAACAAAGAAAAGTCCAGGACTAGATGGCTCTACTGGTGAATTCTACCAAACATTTGAGGGTGAATTAACAACAATTCTTCACAAACTCTTCCATAAAATAAAAGAGGAGAAAACACTTCCTAACTCATATGAGGCCAGCATTACCCTGATACCAAAGACAGATGAAGATATCACAAGAAATTACAGACCCATATCCCTTATGAATACAGATGCAGAAATCCTCAATAAATATTAGCAAACCGTATCCAATAGCATATTAAAAGGATTACACACCATGACAAAGTGAGATTTATCCCAGTAATGCGAAAGTAGCTCAATGCAATATTTCACATTAATAGAATGAAGCAAAAAAATCACATGATCATTCTAATTTTTACGGAAAAGGCATTTGACAAAATCCAACACCCATTCACGATAAAAACTCTCAGAAAACTAAGAAGAGACGGGAATGTCCTCAACATGATAGAGGGCATTTGTGAAAAACCCACAGCTAGCATTATACTCAATGGTGAAAAACTGAAAGCTTTCCCCCTAAGATCAGGGACAAGACAAAGATGCTCACTTTCACTACTGCTATTCAACATTGTATTGGAAGTTCTGGCCAGAGCAATCAGGCAAGAAAAATAAATAAGGGCATCCAAATTGGAAAGGAAGAAGTAAAACTATCTCTTCACAGATGACATGATTTGGTATATAGGAAATCCCAAAGAATCTATAAGGAAGCTACTAGAGCTAATGAACTAATTGAGGAAAGTTTCAGGGTACAAGATCAACATGCAACATCAGTTGTGTTTCTATACACCAGCAATGAACAGTCTGAAAAGGAAATTAAGACAGAAATTCCATTTATAATAACATCTAAAAGAGTAAAATATCTAGGAATAAATTTAACCAAGGAGGTGAAAGACTTGTGCAATGAAAACTATTAAATATCAATAAGAGAAATTAAATAAGACCTAAATAAATGGAAACACATCCTGTGTTCACGTATAGAAAGACTTAATATTGTTAAGATGTCAATACTACCCAAAGTGAAATATAGATTTAATGCAATTTATACCAAAATCCAACAGCTTTTTTTGGGCAGAAATAGAAAATCCAATCCTCAGATTCATATAGAATTGCAAGGGGCCCCATGTAGACAAGACTGTTTTGAAAATTAAGAACAAAATGGAGGACTCACACTTCCTTATTTCAAAACTTACTACAAATCTACAGTAATAAAAACAGTGTGGTACTGGCATAAGGATAGGCATATAGACCAATGGAATAGAATTGAGAGGTCAGAAATAAACCCATCCATCTATGGCCAGTTGATTTTTTGACAAAGGTGACCAGTCCATTCAATGGAGAAACAATTGTATCTTCAACAGATGGTGCTGGGACAACTGGATTTCCACATGCAAAAGAATCAATTTAGACCCTTACCTCACACCATATACAAAAAGTAACTCAAATGGATTAACAAATCCATCTAAATATAAGAACTAAAACCATAAAGCTCTTAGAAGGAAACACAGGGGTAGTTCTTCATGTTCTTGGGCTTGGCAGCAGATTCTTAGATATGAGACCAAAGCATGAGCAACAGAAGAAAAATTAGATACATTGGACTTCATCAAATTAAAAATTTTTGTGTAAAGGACATTATCAAGAAAGTGAAAAGACAACCTACACAATGGGAGAAAATATTTGCAAATCATGTATCTGATATGGGTTTAATATCTAGAATATATAAAGAACTCTTAAAACTCAACAACAAAAAGAAAAAAATGAGCATAGGACTTGAATAGGCATTACTCTGAAGAAGATATATAATGTCCAATAAGCACAGGATAAGATGCTCAACATCATTAGCCATAATATTAATGCAAATCAAAACCATAATGAAATACCAGTTCATACCCATTAGGATGGCTGTAATTCTTTCAAAGGAAAATAAGTGTTGGTGAGGAAGTAGAGAAATTTGAACACCTGTACAATGCTGGTGGAAATGTAAAATGCCACAGCCACTGTGGATGACAGTTTGGCAGTTCTTCAAAAGGCTGAACATAGACTTACCATGTGACCCAGCACTCTTAGTTATATACCCAAAAGAATTGAAAACAGGGACCCAAACAGATACTTGTATATTAGTGTTCATTGCAGCATTATTCACAATGGCAAAAAGTTGGAAACAACTCAAGTGTCCATTAACAGATGAATGGATAAACAATGTGTGTATATATATACACATACACAGAATGGAAGTTCTGATACATGCTACCACACAGATGAACCTTGAAAACAGTATGCTAAATGAAATAAGCTGTACACTCAAGGACAAACATTGTATGATTCCACTTAGACAAATTCGTAGAGACAGAAAGTAGATGAGAGGCTACCAGGGGATGAGGAGAAGAGAATGGGGAGTTATTCCTTAATAGTTGCAGAGTTTCTGTTTATGATGATGAAAAATTTTTGGAAATAGATAGTGGTGATGGTTTCATAATATGGTAAATATAATTAATACCACTGAATTGTACACTTAAAAATGGTTAAAATGGCGAGTTTTATGTTATACATGTTTTACCACAACAAAAAGTATTATGAAGAAAAAATCTTTTCCAATTAAAAATGAAGTTATTCAAAAGTGGCTATATTATTTCAAATAAAGTGACAGTGTTTTCAAATAATCTTTTTCTCTGAAACAGAAAATAAAGATGACCACAAATGAGTGTCTTCTGAGAATAGAAAATTGCTCATAAAAAGGAGTCTTTTATATTTCGTATTTAGACTGACTTTACTTCAAATGGAAGAAATATTACTTGCACTTTAGTCTACTGAAATTCTATTTAGAATTTTTTTTCTTTTGTTGTAACCTTTCTGAGGTGACTAATGGTAAATATTGAGATACTTGTTTTTCTTTATCATGATAATCTTTATAGAACACATAGGGAGAGAGATCCATCCTGATTACTCTGGTTCATCACCACCGCCTGTTTCTTTGGTCATAACAATTAAAGCCTCAGAACAACAGCACATGCACGGCTGATACAGTCCCTACATCCCATAAATGTTTGGAGGGCGTGGCATAGCTGGCTCCTCTATTCAGGATCTCACAAGGCCATAATCAAGCTGTTAGCTGGGCTGTATTTCTTTCTGAAGGTCAAGATCTTCTAAACTCATGCGATTGTTGGAAGAATTTAATTGTTTGTGCCTATAGGACCAGCCTCCCCATTTTCTTGCTGACTGTCAGCTAGGGGCCATTCTCAGCTCCTAGAGACTGCCCAGAGTTCCTTGCCACATGACCCCCTCTCAGCCCTTCCCGCATGGCAGCTTATTTTTTCAAGGTCAGTGTGGAAATTTCTCTTTTAATACTTCCACCTGATTAAGTCAGGCCCACCCAGGTCAATCTTCCTTTTGATTAACTTAAAATCAACTGATCTGGGACCTGAATTACATCTTAAAAATCTCTTTAAACTTTGCCATCTTGTATTGGCTAGAAGCACATCACAGGTTCTGCTCACATTTTAAGGGAGGGGATTATATATTATATTTATTTATTATTTTATTAATTAATTATAAGGAATTGGCTCACACGATTATGGAGGCTGGAAAGTCCCAAGATCTACAGAGTGTGTCAGAAAGCTGAACACCCAGGAGGCTAATAGTTTAGTTCCAGTCTGAGTCCTAAGGCCCAAGAACCAGGAGAACTGGTGGTGTAGCTCAAGTCCAAAGGCCAGCAGGCTTGAGACCCAGGAAGAGCTGATGTTTCAGTTTGAGTTTGAAAGCAGGAAAAAAGCTGATGATCTGGTTAAAAGGCCATCAGACAGAAAGAGTTCCCTTATGGGAAAATCAGCCTTTTTGTTCTATTCAGGCCTTCATCTGATTGGATGAGGCCCACCCCACCCACATTAGGGAGGACAATCTGCTTTACTCAGTCTACTGATTCAAATGTTCATCTCATTTAAAAACTCTCTCAGAGAAATACAGTAATGTTTGACTAAATATCTAGGCACCCTGTGACCCAATCAGGTTGACACATAAAAGTAACCATTATAGTATTCTTCAATAATTGCATGCCCTTTTCCCTGACAAGTGGGGCTAATCCAATTATTATGGCAACAGGACTCATCTAGTTCCTGCCTTTCCCATGAACCTGAGTTGGGGCTGAGGGGCTTTCCTCAGGCCGTTTCCTACAGCCATTGCTGGAGCGCATTACCAATGGGGTTACCGTGTTTTAGTCTGTGTGCCTCCAGGGAGCTTCTGCGAGAAGAGAAGCAAGCTGCACTTGCTCACCGGCAAAGAGGCAAAGATGAAGCCGGGAGCAGAGGCAGGAGGCCTTCCCTTCCTGGAGGTTCCCAGCTAGGCGTGCCTACTGCCTCTTCAGCTTGCCTTTGCCGCTTCCTCCGTTCATTGCAACCACCCTAAATATGGATATCAAAAAGAAAACTGTGTTCCTTTTTGGCTCACCAGAAATCTGGTAAGGGAGTCCCGAAGTTCCCTACAGAACAGAGGGAAGTATAAAGAAATAGCTTGCAGAAAAAGGTTGGCAACCCAAAGTAGCATGCGGGTCAGTCTATGATTATTGCCACTTCTGGATCTGAGGGTGAGCCACCCTGGTGTCAGCCCAAAACATTTTGTCAAGGTTGCCTTAGCTTGACCTGAGGATCTCTTTGCCACCTAGAGACTGACTCAAGGGTGATATCTCAAGCCTCTGAGTATATCTCACATGCATTAAGCTTGTCTTTATGGAGTTGTCAGTTAAACAAGTGTTATGCAAAGACATTGGGAAAGAGGAAAGAACTGCTCTTTAGACAACTCTGAAAGATTACCAATTGTGATGCTTCTGCATTTCATAGGAACTCTAAATGTACCTCCTCCACCACTCAGCAACTAAATGCCTAATTGGGTGGGAGAGAATTTGTGTGGAACATTCTGCCCTGGCTTTCTTGCATGCAATCTTGAACTCCACTGAATTCTCCATTAAGGAGAAAGCAGAGGGCCATCTTTAGTATGAGAACTGGGACATAGTTCCACTCCCCCACTCCTCAAGCTTGTGAAGAGTGGTATGTTTCAATTTCTTTTTTTTTTTTTTTTGAGGAAGGTTAGCCCTGAGCTAACTGCTGCCAATCCTACTCTTTTTGCTGAGGAACACTGGCCCTGAGCTAACATCCATGCCCATCTTCCTCTACTTTACATGTGCACGCCTCCCACAGTATGGCATGCCAAGAGGTGCCATGTCCGCATCCGGGATCCAAAACGATGAACCCTGGGCCACCGAAGCAGAATGAGTTCATTTAACTGCTGCGCCACCGGGCCAGCCTCTCAATTTCCTGGTGGTGCCAACAGGCACTCCTCAAATGACTAGGTTTCTCGGTATGAGTCTAATTAATGTAAACATTAGAGGCTTGTCAGAAGGGACTAACTGGCAGGGACCCTCAGAAAAGACAGGGAGGTCAAATTTGGGAATCTTGTGCTGCCTCCCAGTATGGACACTTTGCTCCAGTGCAATCTAAGAGGAATGAATTCTCATCTGCATTAATGTCCCTATCCCCGTGTATGACCTATATTATCCCTCTCCATTCCCTTCTTGCTGCTTTGAAATAGGACTATTGACTGGGGTTCTTGTGAGATATAAGAAAATCATCAATAGCTAGTGATTTCCATGGCAGCAGAAGGTATTTATTTATTTATTTAAAGATTTTATTTTTCCTGTTTCTCACCAAAGCCCCCTGATACATAGTTACATATTTTTAGTTATGGGTCCTTCTAGTTGTGGCATGTGGGACGCTGCCTCAACATGGCTTGATGAGCAGTGCCATGTCCGCGCCCAGGATCTGAACCAGCAAAACCCTGGGCTGCTGAAGTGGAGTGTGTGAATTTAACCACTTTGCCGTGGGGCCGGCCCCTATTTATTTTTATTTTTATTTTTATTATTTTTATTATTGTTGTTTTTGGTGAGGAAGACTGTCCCTGAGCTAACATCTGTGCCAATCTTCCTCTATTTTTTGTGTGTGGGACACCACCACAACATGGCTTGGGGAGCGGTATGTAGGTCCAGCCCCAGATCCAAACCCATGAACCCTGGGCTGCCGAAGTGGAGAGTGTGAACTTAACCACTATGCCACCAGGCTGGCCCTAGCAGAAGGTTTTTTTTTTTTTATCCCCAAAGTCCCAGCACATAGTTGTATATCCTAGATCATTCTAGTTCTTCTATGTGGGATGCCCCCACAGCATGGCTGGATGAGCTGTGTGTAGGTCCACGCCCAGATGCCCAGGATCTGAACGGACAAACCCCTGGCCGCCAAAGCAGAGCACACAAACTTAACCACTCAGCCACGGAGCCAGCCCCAGGTTTTTAAATTAATGCGGCTGCCTGCTCCTTCCATCTGTGAAGGAGCAAGCTGGCACACACTCATGTCTCCTCTCCCTTCTACGTCTTCCTGTCCTCATTTCTCCTTTCCATTTCTCTTGGCCTATGAGTGCAGGCCTCCTGGTACTGACCTTAGCCGTGAAAAACAATGGTAACCGCCATGAGCCAAATTGGCCAGAAGAGATTCACATTCTTTAGAGGATTTAGGACTTCTCCGGTACTCTAGAAGCCATTATTCTGAGCATTCACAAATATTGATGGGAGGTTTTTGGGGGAGAAACAACACTTTTCTTCCTCTGTTCAAATTGTGAACCAATTAAGAAACAAGTCATAAGAGAAAGATGTATGAACAACCAAATATCACCTTTATTTTAATAAAGCTAATACTAGGAGACGAAGCTTTTATCTGTGAAGAAGTGGACATTTTAACGATCAACCCCATAATTAGACACATATATCAACTCAGTCATAGGCAGCTCTGGGCCATAGCAGACTCCTGTCTTAGTCTCCTATCCCTCACCTGGCACGGGACCTCCACCTGCAAAACTTAATGCATAGAGGCGCAGAGCAGAATTTATGCTTTCTGTTGTGAGCTGGCTCCCAAGGAGAACAGAAAAAAGGAAGGGGCTAGGCTAGGGATGCTAATTTTCCTTTTAAAAGCTCACCAGTACCCCATCCAGAAAAGAGTGAATGATGGGCAGAGAGATGCCTGCAGTGTTATTATAGTGAGCTTCATATTGAAGAAAATATCAAGGAGAGGGAAGAACCTCCCCCCAAATTGAAGTAATGGAAAAGACTTGAGAGATCATCTGGTCAACTCCATTTGAGGAAATCCGAGCTCACAGAGGATGTGACTTGGATAGTGAGGGGTAAGCTCCTAAGCTGGGCTAGGAGTCTAGGCGCCTCGGTTCTAAGGTTTTCCCACCATTCCTTTCCCCCACTAGCACCTGAAGTGTTAAGTTTGTTTGCTGGAATCTTTGACATAATGACAGAAGGAAAATAGATTTATAGAAGAGAAACAAGAATGGCATAAAGGCTCAAGAGAATCAATTTCTCAAGAATGTTGTTATGCAAACTGCCCATCATCATCTCCGTCACTGCTGTTAATACTCTCCTGCAGCGTTAATGTTTGCTGGGTACCTACATGATCGTGTTCTATGTAGACATATTTCATCCAGTAAGAAACTGCAGAGGAGAGCTAAGTGTGAGGAGAGGTCTCTTCTCCTATGCCTAAAGAGTAGAATTCACTAATCTATAGTAAATATTGTCCCTCTGGGCAGTGTATATTCCATGGAATTACCATTATCAAGAGGTATCTATATTAAATAGTGTTGTTAGATGCTGCATACTGTTAGTCATAACTTCTGTTCGTAAGAGTCTAAATTCTTAGAGTGTGTATCCAGAGTCCAACCACTTCTTCGCACCTGTACCACTAAGTACCAACTACTATCATCTCTTGCCTGGATTATATTGTCTCTAACCAGTCTCTACACTTCTATCCTTCCTCCCTGAAGTCTGTTCTCTACATAGCAGCAAGAGTGAGCTTTAGAACCCATAAGCCAGATCAAAGCGCTCTTCTGCCTGAAACCATCCAGTGGCCCCCCACCAGTCAGAATTAAAACCAGAGTTATTACAGTGGCCTCCATGAGCAGGCTTCCTGTCACTATTCTGACTTCACCTCTTCAGTCTCTCAGTTCCAGCCACACTGACCTCCTTCATTTGCTAAAAATGCTCCTACCTCGGTATCTTTGCATTTTGTTCCTTCTGCTGGGAGCACTCTTCTCCTGATGTCTCCATGGCTCACTCTCTTCTGCGCTTCCTTCAGGCCTCTGCTCCAACGCCACCTTCTCAGGGAGGCTTTCTGAATTATTTGGATGAGGCTAGTTTATACTGCAGTAACAGAAAGCTAACTGACATGTCAGAAGCTTAACTTGTACAAGTTTACTTCTTCTGTATATGAGTGTAGCAGCAATTCAGAGCAGCTCCCTTCCCATCAGTGACTCAGAGCCCCTTGGAGTCTCATCTGACCGATTTACTATGTTTACCACCCTCCCCTGCCCCAAATGTGTAAACTTCATGAGGACAGGTGTTTTTGTCTACATTTTTTTCCATCTTCTGTACACTGTGTAGATTGAATAGTGCCTGGTAGTAGGTTATATTTGTTGAGAGAATAATGAGTATTTGTTGAATGAATATTGAAAGTTAGTATTATGAGAGGGAATGGAAAGTAAAAATGCCAGAGGAAACATCTTTGTGCATATTTTCTTCTCAGATTGAAGATGGTGAAGATATGTCAATTCCACATACAGTGTTTGATTATTGTTATTAAAATATCTGTAGAAGCCTCATAGCTTTAGAACCTATTTAGGTTTTCAGCATTAAGGTTTGGATGTTGTAGTAGCTTTGTGTTGCTGCCATAACAAATTGCCACAAACTTAGTGGCTTAAGCACCCGAAATTCTTCTCTTACAGTTCTGTAGGTCAGAAGTCAGACACACATCTCCCTGTCCTAACTGAGGTCTTGACGTGGCTGCATTCCTTTCTGGAAGCTCTAGAGAAGGATCTGTTCCCTTGCTCATTTTGGTATTTAGCAGAATTCAGTTCTCGATAGGTTGGAGAGCCCTATTTCCTTGCTAGCTGTCAGCTGAAGGCTATTCCTAGCTTCCAGAGGCTGTGTATTCTTTGGTTCATGGCCGCCTTCCTCCTTCTTCAAAGCCAGCAGTAGCAGGTTGAGTCCTCTCACACTTTTAATTGGCCTGCCTCTTCCTTTTCGTCTCTCTGACCTACTCTTTTACCTTCCCCTGTTGGTTTTAAGAGCTCATATGATTACCTTGGAGCAACCTGCATAATACAGGCCAATTGCCTACGTTTAAAGGTCTACTGATTAGCAACTTTAATTACATCTGCCACCTTGGGTAACATAGTCACAGGTTCCAGGGATTAGCACATGGGCATCTTTTGAGGGGCCGTTATTCTGCCCACCACAGATACACAAACTAACATGACACAAGGTGTAGTGAGTAAGAGTTTAGGCTCAGGAGGCCTGAAGACCTGGGTCTGAATCCCAGTTCTGCTCCTTGGTAGCTGGGTTACTCTGGACATGTTCCGTAACCTCTTTGACATTGTTTCCCGTGTGTCGAATGAGGACGATAATGATACCTGCCTCCTCGTGTTACTGTGAATACTGGAAATAATATGTGAAAGTGCATAGTTCACACTAGGCACTCAGATTTACTCCGTTTTCAGATATAACGTGAGCCTTCCTAGTGTTCTAAATGTGAGCACCAAACCCAGCTGAGAGCCCACCTCAGAAGACCTTGCCTTTAGTAGGATAGAGGAGGCCAAGTGCTCCTTTGCTGAAGCCTCAGTTAACCAGCTGGATTTGTAGGGAATGAGGAGGAAGTTTAATCTCAGTGTTTATGATTCCTTTACACCTAAATGATTAAATGCCGTTTTAAGGACGTTTGATGGCTCGAGGCTTTTAAAATAATCGTAATGCCTTTTTCTTAAACAGAAATGCTGCCCAGCGTAAACAAACTCAAATACCATTTGCTTTGAGATTCTTCCCAAACAAATTTGGAGCGGGTTCTAACCTGGCCCAATATATTCTTCCATCAGTAAATCCCGGCGGGGACAGCCCTCCTGAGAAGAAACACCAGGTCTGTTTACTGAATGGGGAGTTGGAGACTGCGGCGGGCGTGAGTGCAAAGGAAAGCACTCATTTAATTGGAATGTTTCTTTTTTAGAATTATTTTCTGTGTTTCAGCTATTTTAATTGGGAAATTTTGTTTAATGCTTTCCATTAGCTAAAAATAAGCCTCTTTTAACTGTCTAAGGGGGAAGAATTCTTCCAGGGCATGTAGGTGAGAAGTGCATTTCCTGGAGGTTTTGAGGACAATTGGAGCTTGAAAGTTGATGAATATGCTGCTGTGGCCTAATTGAAGTAACTGCCTTTTGAGGAGCTTGGTGCAGCTCGTGACTAACTAGGGAGAGGAGGATTTAACCAATGCATATTTTCAATGAAACAGGACATTCCAGGACTTACGTCTTGATGTCTTGATCGGTTGGGAAAGCCTTCTCCCACTTCTTTTCCTCTGCCTTCTTTCTTCTTTTACTACTTTTGGAATCACTGGCACAGCCACATTACATGGAATGCCAGGTGCATAAAGCCACAAGGACACACACATACTTTATAGTTTTGGAGAAATGGTTTTTATAGATCAGCCCATATATTGGAATTTGCTTTATGGTTCCTGCCAAAGGGTCGGTCAAGATGGGCTGCTAATGTACTTGAGTGGACTTTCATCCATGTCGCTGTGTGGGGAAGGAGGCACCAGTAAGTGACAGAAGCACATATGATCACAGAACACTGGCAGGAAGGGGAAATATGAGAACTCTGCTTGCTTGAAAATAAGGGTAGCGTTTCCTGACTAATAAAGTAAAATGAGTTTGCTACTTAGACACCTTTTCGTGGGCGGGGGGAGTATAGAGACATAGAGGTGAGTTTGATGACACTGACCACTCTGCCAGTCATATAATTTTTTTTTGAGGAAGATTAGCCCTGAGCTAACATCTGCTGCCATTCCTCCTCTTTTTGCTGAGGAAGACTGGCCCTGAGCTAACATCTGTGCCCATCTTCCTCTACTTTATATGTGGGACGCCTACCACAGCATGGCTTGCCAAACGGTGCCTTATCCGCACCTGGGATCCGAACCGTGAACCCCGGGCCGCTGAAGCAGAACGTGCGAACTTAACTGCTGCACCACCGGGCCAGCCCCAAGTCATATAATTTTTAAGCAACATTACAATATAATTTTCCAGTCACTTATCACTAGGACCAAGGAATCCCTGGCTGTCAGCAGAGCCCATGAGATGAGGTATCCTGAGCTCTCAAGATGTCCCAGGAGACTTGGAGCAACCATGAGATTCGAATAAGGGATTAGCTTTCAAAACATGAAATAAAAATATGAAGGGCCACAACTAGAAGGACCCACAGCTAAGATATACAACTATGTATAGAGGGGATTTGGGGAGATAAAGCAGAAAAAAAAGATTGGCAACAGTTGTTAGCTCAGGTGCCAATCTTTAAAAAAAAAATATGTAGGACATAGTGCTAAGGAGTAGAGCAGGACTCTTCTAGCATGCCACGTGGAGAAGTTTGGTGTCGATGAGCACATTTGCTAGGGAGACATGGGTGTAATGCTTGAGAGTGCACTCTATTGTCTATTGGCCAGGAAACCTCAGTCCTCTGAGATTTAATGCTCTTAAAATGGAAAAGACTGATAGGAGAAAAATAGGCTTTCTGTAGCAATTTAGCCTGCGATGTTGCCCAAGAAAGGTCTTAAGATCAAAGGCTGAGAAGATGTCAGGCAAGAAAGTATCTGTGAGTAGTTATGACATCATTTTGTGAGCCTAACTGGAGCTCCTGTACTAACAGTTACTAAAAGCAAAGGCACGTCTCTAGCCTCACACACACACACACACACACACACACACGTAGAGAGCAGAGCTGGCTGGAACGATATGCATGGGGCAGTGAGTTATCTGGGAACCCTCCGCTTAGCTTACTGTGTCTAAAGAGAAAGACCACTTCCTGACCCCCATGATTATGCATGGAGGAAGAGGCAAAATTTGGTCCAAATCAATGCCTGGAATCAACCTGAAAGTAATCTTTAAAGGCTGCCTAGATGTTTCAGTCCCTAGGACTCTGTGGCAAGAAGCACTCTGCATTAAAAACAAAATGAGTGAGACCAAATAAAATTTTTCAATGAAGCCAGTCACAATTAAACATTTCCAAGAAATTCCAAATGGCATTCTGGACGAAATACCATTGTCAGTCAATTTATTATTCTGTGAGCAGTATAGGCATCTTTTTTCTCCCGTGGGTCATTCCCCCTGATTTGGTTAGAAAACTAAAATGAAGGCCATGTGAAGCCTTGTCTGGACTAGCAAGAGTGTAGGTCACTGACATTTTTGTCTTGGTAAAGACGCTTTCACATTGACTTGGATTCCACCTCAGTTAATACATACGGAGTACTTAATACATATGGAGTACCTAACAAGGGCTAGGCATTGTGCTGGACGCCTCCACCCACATCATCTCTTTTAATTCTTAAAACAATCCTGTTAGGAGTTAAACACTGTGATTCAGTTTGGTCATCTGTAAAAGGTAGGAAGTTGACATACCCAAGGTCATGCACTTGGTGGCAGACGTCTTCTAAGTCCAGTGCTCTTTCTTCTTCCCCATGGCTGGGTTGCCATGAATATACATTTAACTGCTACCCAGATAGTTCTTGGCCTCAGGGGAGAAGGGAATGAACCCATACTGAGTACTGATTATGTGACTCTGTGCCAGGCACTGTTCTAGGCGCATCTCAAACTTTCATGTGCATAGCAATCACCTCAGAATCTTGTGAAGATACAGATTCTGATTCTGTTGGTCTGAACTTGGCAGGGCTGAGAGCCTGCATTTCTAACAAGCTCCCAGGGGATACCTATGCTGCTGGTTCAGGGTCCTCACTTAAAAATAGCTATCATCCCATTTGATGGGTGAGGAAACTAAGCCTCAAAGAGGATACATGACTTGCCCAAGGTCACACTGTTGAGACCACTTATGGTCTTGGAGTTGGGATTTGAAACCAGGACAGGTTGATTATAAGGCCTTTACCACTACACCCTACTGCATTCCCTAAGCCTTTTGAAACTATCTCCTTGAGAGATCTACTTGTATTCCATGCTTAATTAAGGGGCCTAGAACTTAAAAGTCTTAGTTTCTTCTAGAGCACTTCCTTCTTTTCTCAGGAAAACATCTCTGCAACTAATTGTGCTCACGCTTGTAACTCTAATTTTTCTCTTGCTCCTTCAATTAGACACATTGGTTTGCCACCCTCGCTGTACCTTAGAACCACTTGAGGAGCTTTTTACTACCAAGGCCCATACCCCACTCAGACCGATTACAGCAGAATCCCTGGAGTAGGGCCCAGGCATGGGCATTTTATGAATGCTGCCCAGGTGATTCTGAATCTGCAGCTAGCGTGGAGAACCCCTGAATTGCAGGGTTCAAGGAAGCAGTTTCCGGAAAATGTAGCCCAAACTCCTCTTTTGTGATGTCATAAAAGGCCAGCATATTTAACTGGCCAGTCACCAAGAATGTTCCTAATGAATTCTTGGTACCATTTTGTTTTGTGACTGTGAGCTTGGACTGCGCTGTGGTTGAGGTTGCAGCATATATATAGTTTGAAATGGCTCCGTGTGGACTCCGAGGGTGAGGAGCCTATGTGGGGAGCTGATGAGGAGGGACCAGGATGGAGAGATGCAACATCATAGACTGGCTTCAGGGTAAAGACACGAGTTCTCATCAGCCCAAGACATTGATCTTAAGAGGTGTTAATAAGAATAGAGCTTGGTTTGACTCAGTTCAGCAAAATTGGCTAGTGAGGAGATAGTCATATTCAAAACCAATGAGAGCGGGGTGGGGGTGGATTCATGCTATGGTAGAGCAATGGACAAATCACTGTGGTTGCTCAGGCTGGAATGGGGCTGCTGTGTGGAGATGTGTGCTGCTATACAATTTTACACAGTGAATAGCACCACTGCACAAGGGTGTGTGGCAACCCTGAGCTGAAGTGTGGAAAGAAATGAAAATAGTAAGATAATCAGGTGCCAGAGCCCACCCTCCAACAGGGAGAGAGGGATTGTTCACTGGGGAAAGTGAGGAAAGGCTTAAAACAGTCACTTTTTTTTTTTGGCGAGGAAGATTGGCCCTGAGCTAATATCCATTGCCAATCCTCCTCTTTTTGCTTGAGGAAGATTGTTGCTGAGCTAACATCTGTGCTAATCTTCCTCTATTTTGTCTGTGGGATGCCACCACAGCGTGGCTTGATGAGTGGTGTGTAGGTCTGTGCACAGGATCTGGACCATAAACCCCAGGCCACAGAAGTGGAGCACACGAACTTAACCGCTCCGCCGCCAGGCTGGCCCTACAACAGTCATTCTTAACTCTAGCTGTGCGGTGAAGTCACCAAAGGACCTTGGAAACTTACCAGTGCTCTGGCCTCAGCCTGGAGATTCTGGTTTAATTGGTCTAGTGTGGCATCATGGGTATTTTAGTTTTTAAAAGATCTCCAGGTGATTCTAATGCTCAACCACAACTGAGAACCACTGGCTTAGATTGTGTTTGTACTGTGTGGAGGAGAATGCAGACAGGCAGAGATAGCTGGAAGAGGGAAAACGAGCAGCTGGGGCAGTCATTCTCCAAGTGTGATCCCTGGCCAGCAGCAGCAGCAGCACTTGGGAACTTGTAGAAATGCCAATACTCCCCACCCACCACAGACCACCTCAATCAGAAACTTCCGGGGAGGGGGCCCAGCAGTCTGTGTCTTAACAAACCTTCCAATGTGAGTATGATGGATGCTTAATTTTGGCTAGTACTTGAACAGGGTGCACAATGGGGAATGCAATGACATAAGGCTGGAAACCTGAAAGTAACAGGCTGCTGTCAACTCTCCTGACTGTGCCATTGAGATGTACAGCAGTACCCAGTGTTCTAGGGTGGAATGTAATTCTCTCTGGACTTGCCGTTTCTTTCTTTTGTGCTTGAATTGCAAAAGGGATAAAATATGTGTCATTCGTGCTGGGGCAGAGGACCTCTAAAAGTGCACTCTGCTCTGCAGGAAGAAGCTACCACTTTTCTCCTTAATGGACTCATTTCTGTCTTCAATAGGGGGATGCAGGCTCGCTGGTGACATGGGTCTTTAGACGATGGGAAGGCTGGCCTTCAAGAAAGCTCCTTAGATAAAGCCAGAGAGGGTTTCCCAGCCCCTCTTCTTATTTCTTATCCCCACTTGAGCCAGGTCTTTGGTTGGCCGGACCCCACCTGCAGGTGCCCAAGGATACTCACCTAGTGTCAAGCAACGCCATCAGTGCTACTCAATGTCATCACTCACCAGAGAAAGCCTTTGCCCTAGGCTGAGTAAGGGCCCCACTGAAGTGTATCACTTGTGCTGTACATTTTGCCAGCCAGGGGCTTTCTGTTACCGGGATGATTGTCGTGTTTAGTAGTGTGTTTCCCTCTCTTTTTGGTGTGGACTGTGTGGGCCAAACTCCCCTGAATGGAATAGCTGAGTCCTTGCAGGATGCTGAGCATCTCAAGGGTCACACAGGGACTTCCAGGATTGGTACTACTTCTTTCCAAAGAGGTTTGTAGACCAGAGGGGCTTTACCCGTCCTCACATCCAGTGATTCTCAGCTAAGGCGATTTTGCCCTCATCCAGCTGGGAGGGATATTTGGCTGTATCTGGAGACATATTGGTTGTCACAAGCTGGGGAGGGATGCTATTGGCATCAAGTGGATAGAGGCCAGGGATGTTATTAAACATCCTACAGTGCACAGAACAGCCTCTCAAAACAAGGAATTATCCAGTCCCAAATGTCAAAACTGCCAATGTTGAGAAACTCTGGCCTAGTCTAAATCACTTTTTCTTCTTATTTTTTTTACTGAGGAAGATTGGCCCTGAGCTAACATCCATTGCCAATATTTCTCTTTTTCCTTGAGGAATATTGCTCCTGAGCTAACATCTGTGCCAATCTTCCTCTATTTTGTATGTGGGATGCTGCCACAGTGTGGCTTGATGAGCAGTGTATAGGTCCGTACCCAGGATCTGAACTTGTGAACCCTGGGCCACCGAAGCAGAGCGCGTGAATTTAACCGCTATGACACCGGGCCAGCCCCATAAATCACTTATTTTTGAAATGAGAAAACTGAGGCTTAGAGAGGTGAAGTGGCATTCCAAAGGGCACCCTAAATGTTGATGGTGAGTGCGGGTGGGGATCCTGGTTTCCTAACCATCAGAGTGCAGTGCTCAACAGTCCCATCTCTGTCACAGACAGTATTTCCTCCATGGCAGCTACTACTCTGTGTCTGCCAGATGCCGGGCAATGTGCTGAACTCTTTCCATTTATTACCACTTCTTCTTAGCACATGCCTTCAAGGTAGACGTGACTCTCCCCAGAAGTGATTCATCTACGCATGCAAAGCTACCATGTGCAAAGCGTTGTAGGCCTTTAGGGAAGCAAAGGTAATACCAAAAGAGATGGAGACATCTTGCCCTCTGGGAACTTGCATTCAAGTTGTGGAGGAAAGACATATATATGAAAATAATTATCAATCTAACTTTTCAGTGAAAGCCTATGATAACCAAAAAGCTGTCCCAAGACGTGACAAGATAAATTTCCTAAAAAGTTATGTGGAAATTAAAAGTTAGAGTGAGGTGACTGTTTCCTTGAGCTTTGTGGGAAGACTGCATGAAGCAGAGGGCGTCCTTCATTTGGTTAGTGAGAATTCTTTGAGTATATATTATGAGTGAAGCACTGTGCTGAACCCCACGTGTAGAATGGCAAATGAGAGAAATAGTGTTCCTGCTTCAGAGAGCTTGTGTTCTTGTGGGTAGTGTCAGAGAAGAGACACATACATACATAAATAAAATAATTACAGATCGTGCAAACCTACCTAAAGTGGCTGAAAAGACACCTCTGAGAAGGTGACGTATAAGTAGAGCCCTGAGGGACATGAAGGAGGAGCTATAGTGAGCAGTAAGCGCAAGGCCTTGAGGCAGGAAAAATCCTGGCGTATTCTAGAGAATAATGGACAGCTTGTGTGAGCAAGAAGAGAGGCATGTGGTGGAACTGAGGAGATGGGGGGTCGCCATGGTAGGGAGATCACATTTCATTCTCCTATGAAAAGAGCAAAACAGCCTGAACAAACAGAAAATTTGGAGGAAGACCTAACAGTGCTTTGGGAGGGGGAGAATGGAGATGGAGGAGATTGCAAAGGAGAAGGTAACTGAAATTTCTAGAAATATTTTAAAGTTGTTTTGATTTTGGCCAAATCAAATGATCATTAGTATTGATCAGTTCCGTTCAGTGGATCATTAGTATTGATCAGTTCTGTTCAGGGAATTATTTACTTAAGTTACTCATTTACGTTTAAACTTGCCATCTGGATTGTATCCACTGTGGCAGAAAAGCTTAAATAGCATATACAAATAAGTAATAGTTAGCTGGGAGGCAAAACGGAGATATTGAGCTAACTCATCCTGCGGTTGAATGTACTGTTGAGCATGACAGTTGCTGAATGACGTGGAAGAGGAATCGCGCTAACTGCTCCTTTTTCTTCTCGCTTTCTTTCTCATTATGTAAGGACATCTGATAATCTGTATATTTTGCCATATTTTCTGTTTCATAGATTTTTTTAACTATTTAGTTGTTGGAGTTACTAATACACTTCTAGTAACTTTGATTGGCAGTCCTGTGGCTGTATTTGTTTCTGTTGCCCTGCTGATCTCAGATTTGCTTTGATTTAAAATCATGTATCGTTAATTAAGTATGTTGAATCATCTTTGTTAAGAGTTCATTTAAAAGCAAAAAACAGCATCATCAAATAATTGAGGGCTTGTTAACTGCTTCCAGCTTGAAGCCATGAAACCTTGCAAATCACAGTGGCCTGGTGAGGGGGCAGGTGCCTTTGTAGCATTGTCTAAATAGTTCCCTAGGCTGTCTCTGGTTGCCTTTCTGTCTTTGAATAAAGAAAGAAAAAATTTTTGGAGACAGGGCTAATCTTTGAAGCTAAGAAATACTGAAGAACCTGACCCCTGTTCAATATGTCAATGTTTGTACAAAGCAGTTATGCTTTAGACTTGCTGGTAAACACACTGGAATCCCAGCTTCTAGGCTGGGCTTTTCCAATATCTGTGTGACTTGTCAAGCCACTTGCCCTTCCTGAGCTCTATTTTCCTTATGTTTTAAGACAAAGGGGTTGTATTAAATTATCTGTAAAGAAACTTCTTTTTGGAATGGCATTGAGAATTACGTTGTAGTGTTTGTGATACAACTAAATACTTGGGTAGCGGTTTTATGTAGCCAATGTTATATTTATTGATAAGTTATAGAGTAAAACAAGAACTGCATTTTCCAAACATAGGAGGGATAAATGATTAACTTCTTTAATTAAAAACGCATTTAAAAGGTACATTGCATTGGCATTTTTTATTTCATCAATGATTGTTTTTTTTTTTTTTTAAAGATTTTTTATTTTTTTCCTTTTTCTCCCCAAAGCCCCCCGGTACATAGTTGTGTATTCTTCGTTGTGGGTTCTTCTAGTTGTGGCATGTGGGACGCTGCCTCAGCATGGTCTGATGAGCAGTGCCATGTCCGCGCCCAGGATTCGAACTAACGAAACACTGGGCCGCCTGCAGCGGAGCGCGCAAACTTAACCACTCGGCCAGGGGGCCAGCCCCCATCAATGATTAAGTTTTGATGTAGATTGGTGCTTTTGTTATGTCTAGTTTGAAATGGGGATGTTGTATTTCTGTGGACATGAGTAGCTCAGGCCACGTCATCAGGCTTAGACTTAAACTCTCTTCCCTTGCCATGACTGCCCTCCCACCCTGTCCTTGATCTTGGTGAATGCTAAGATGCCTCGAGGAGAATGGGGATGATTTAGTGCCAGTCTAGCACTGCTACTAGGAAACCAATTCTAGATGCAGGCTTGCCCACCTAATGGTTAGTCAATAGTACACCTTTTATAGCAGGAACTAGCTCTTCCATAAATTGTGCTCATAGCTCTCATCCCGCCACGAAAGTCACTTAATTCTTGTCACCACTTTGTCTGAGTATGCCACCTGTCAGTGTCTGCGTGTCTGTGGATGTGTGGATTTGCATGTGTGCACTTGTTTCCTCCAACTCTTTACTACTCTTGTGGGACTTTGGAATCCTGAGTCGGGGGGCTGTATGATCAAGGCCGAGGGCGCTGGCTATGTGGGCACAATTTCTGGGCAAAGGCCTGCTCCTTGGCAGCTGTTGTCATGGGGCTCAGCAGCCTTTCTCAAAGCATGGGACCCCGTGGTCCGGAAATCAACCATGAGCCACTCTTACCATCTTATTTGTCTTGAAGAATCAAGTTGAACCTCTGAAACTAGAGAAAGCTTTGTGTAACCCACTGTGTACGTAATCACTGGAGTCTTTGGTCCACCTCCAAGATTGGATAAATCTGTTTTTGGGAAGGGCAGTAGGAGTCGTTGAATGGACAAATGGTTCAAATGAACAGGAGGAGTGGTTTTCAGATGACAGGGCTTGTGTGCAAGAAGAGAATGCGCTAGGAGGGGGGAAAAGGCAAAAAACATTGGACTAACTCAGGGAGAGAAGAATCTCATTCTTTTTTCCAGTTTTGATGAGATGACTTCTTTGCAAGCCTACTCTCCCTTTTCTAGAGCTACTGCCCTTTGGAAGCATTGCATCCTCATCAATTTTTTAGGGAAGTAGAATTCAGGTACCCACCTGCCTTAGTGCTGGGGTCCTGTGTGAAGTTCCCTGTTAGTCCTGCTGCTGTCAATTGCACATGCAGCCACTGTCCTACTTGAGGGAGCCCTGGGAATAAATGGATTTGACATAATAGCTTTAATTTTCCTCCAAAATATGCTCAAGTTCAGAGATCTTGTAGACCCAAGCGAAGTGTTCCCTATACAATGCAATGCCACTTATGGTTTAAAAGTCCAAAATGTTTCTAGCTCTTGTGTCAGCATGACACCAAGCTACTGATGGATTGACTGTTATTTTTTCTGTTTTGCCTGAATTGACTGATGTTTGGGGCATTGAGTAGAGACAGCCTGAGACCCAAATCTGAGCCATTAACTCCCAGATGTTCACTATTTCCAAGGAAATGTTCTGTGCCTGTGGTTATTATTCTGATGGCTCCTTAAATGCTCTCATCTTGGCACCTTTTGCATTTGCTAAATTCAATTTGGAGAATGAACAGGAGAGAGAGAGAATTTTGTGGAAAGCAATTATCCTACACTTTTGTGAACTTCATCCTTTCCCCATTATGATGAATTTTTGGGCTGGTTCTTGTATCAGTCAGCATATCGCTTTCACTAGAATTTTGTTGTATGTTACAGATAACCAGTTGTAGCTAATTAAACAATAATGATGGCAGTGCAGGGCATTTTCTGGGAATTAATGACCAGCTGGGAAAAGCTGATGACTGGAGAGTCAGCCAAAGGCTATTAGCTTCAGTCTGCCATTAATCTCCAGAAATGCCCATTTGTGACGTCATTGTTGGTATTGAAAAATGAAAATGGAAGACAATTTACTGATGTTTATCATGTACTTCTGAATAAGAAGTTGCCGATGTTATCAAAAAGTCGTTCTTTTCTTTTTTATCCTCCAGTTGTCCTTTAATCTTAAAATATTTCTTATGTACAGTGTATGAAAATGGAATTTCTCAGCTTCTATATAATCGTGGGTGTTCTTTCTTTTTTTTTTTTTTAAGAGTTCCAAGTTTGGGAGGTTTTCTTTAAATATTTTGGATGGTAAAGCCAGAATTTGTCTCCAGCTGTGATGGTGGAATTTGATAAGTGTCTATATTATCATAACTATCTGCTCATGGCAGGAAATGGTTGCAAATGTTTTGAACAGCAGCTGTTGCTAGCAAAGATGTGCATTCAACAACAAGATTCTAAGAAGTTATAGTCACATTCGTAGTAGATGAAGGGAACTCTCTGCCAGGAAAAGCTGTGGTAGTATGTCTATATAATATTTTTGATTACTGATGCTGAACGCTAGAGAAAAATAGAAAGAGAACTGACTAAAATATTCATCACCTTCTTGCATAATTTAATGACTTATAAAGGAAGACAACAATTCCACACACAGGCAATCTATCAAGAACTTGTTCTAAACACGCAATACTAATTTAAAAGTTAGGTTGGTTTTTATACCATTTTTACCCCAACATGAAAGAAAGTTTTTAAAGCCCATTAAGATCCCAGCCAATGAGCCGGGAATGTTTGGCCAAACGCAGAAGCTTCAGATCCCATCTAATTTCAGCCATAAGCTGTTTATATTTTGCAAGCACCATAGCATTATTCTACCCATAAGAAGTTTGCTGGTGGTATCAGTCGTCCTAAATGCATGTTAAGTGTATGCATTTGGGGGAGTATAATGAGTCAGCAAGTCATTAATCACAGCTTTAGAGGCACTGACTCACGGCTGGCAAAATGGAATGGCCTCATTGGGAAGGGTGTGAAAGAGAAAAAATCCATTCTGAGGTCAGTTCCCCGTTTCTGCAAATGCAGATCAAATTTGCACCCACTTTGGTGGGTGGTTATCAGGCTAAAAACTGTTTCAGTGGACCCTTTAAAAGCAGACACCTTGTTTTTGCAGGGAGGAAATGCTAGAAATTCACAATCTTGCTTAGGAAATGTACAAAGGGCCTAGAAAGAAAATGTGAGCTGATAGTGGCTTGGTGTATATCTAAGGCCAAAATTAGTGAGCTGGGCCCTGCTCTTCCAGAATTCAACCAGATGGGTTTCTGATCCAATGTTGATTATTAGGCTCTCAACTGGAATTTCTTATCTTCATTAAGGAGTTTTGAATATCTAAAAAATATTTGCAACAGCCCCAGTTCTCTTTGGAAATCAAAGAATAAAGAGCAGCACGCTTCATTCTTCTGTTAGATTCAGGATATACCGCATGGAAGTCAGGCCCTGGCCAGGAGGAGACCAAAGAAAGAAACGTAAATGAATACATTGATAATTGGTGGACAGTAGCCAGTTTCACCTGTAAATATTCATATTATGTCTCCGATTGAAACATGTAAAGTCTATATGGTGTTTATTTAGATGCAGTATGGTTATTGGTATGAAAATATTTTATCACACTTCTGGCACAGTGTAACGCTTAAATTTTCCTTGTGGTAGCAATAGAGGTGTATATAGTTGAGTCAGCTATTGCCAGGGCTATAGGATTTTCAACTAAGCCCCTAAAAATAAAATCACCCAGCTATTAAATGCTTTTCTTTGAAACTTTTCTGGGGAATGTTTTTTCTTTAGTCTTCCCTGGGAGTAGATGGGATATAAGACGTTCGCTGCCTTCATGAAGCTCTAACTTGAGTTCATTTTGTTATGTGGTGACCACAGTTCTGGATGACGCCCCCCCTGGCACACAGGAATACATTATGTTACGGCAAGATTCCATCCAATCTGCGGAATTAAAGAAAAAAGAGTCCCCCTTTCGTGCTAAGTGTCACGAAATCTTCTGCTGCCCGCTGAAGCAAGTACACCACAAAGAAAACACAGAGCCCGAAGGTTTGTGCACGACGGACGCGTGTTTTGCTTGTTTTCTCTTCTTCTTCTTTCTTTCTCTTTCTTTTTGACTGTGCGTTGCCTTCTGGTGTGCTGTGTGCTGTTCGGTGCCTACCATAGTTCGGAGGCCCCTTGGCTCCCTGGTGAATGTGTTATGCAGTCTCAGATGGGACACTGCATAATACAGTCATTTCCGGCACAGCACACAGCATCTCCTGCTTCTCGTAGCTGAAACATTTTCAGCTGGTGTCATTACATTGCCCCATTTTGGCTGCTAAAGTTGCTTGCTCTTGTAGCCAACATCTGGCCAAGTCTGTTCCCATCACCTTGCATTCCTGAAGCAGCGGTCGGCTGAGGAATGGCACTTCAAAAATGAAATAATGAGAAGATTGTTCCAAATTTTCCAACTCTCCTCCACTCCATAAAGCTTCTGCATTGCGCTCGAAGAATGCTCATGATCTACCTAGTTCGCTGAAGCAGGCCCAGACTTCCTATGTAATGCACGCCCAGTTGCACTTTGCCATAGTGAAATGCATGACTCAAGGAAACGATGAGTAGTTTATTTTTCTTTTCAGCTCAAGTACAGGATTGGAAAACCACTTGCTGTTACTTAAACCGAGGTTGATAAGGTGTTCATCGCAATCCATGCTGCAAATCTCTCTCTAAAGTACCTTCTCTATCCAGAAAGAATATTGGTTTATTTTTTCCAACACTTTTGCATGTATCAACAGGGACGTTTTTCACATCGCAAAATGTGGTAAACTTTTTGCCATGTGTGCATCTCAACTTCTAAAATGACATTTGAGAAGTGTACTGTGTATGCTAATTAAATACTTAGTGTAAAACTGCCCGTGTTCCCCCCATATCAAATGGTATCAATGCAGTTTACCAATGAATAAGATTGGAAGTGGCAAAATTCACCTCTGCTTTGGCAGTCGGTGTACAGTTTGCATAAATGTTTCTGGTACAATTTCTAAAAGCAACCTTGTTCTCATTTCAGGTTGCCCTATTGCAACATTATGGGTATCTTTATTACAACTGTCTTTCTGACCTAGCAAAGACTGCCATGTGGTTCTGTTTAAAGTTTGGTGTGTAAGAAAATCACCCCAAATTGACTCTAGTCCATAGTTTTGGAAGCAAATTTTTACATCTTAGTCTCTTCTTCTCCTTACTTCCAAATCGAGTTTTAAATGTTCATTGGCAGAAAATGAGAAGTGTGCATTCTTCTATGTTTAATTCTATTTCAGCAGTGGAATAGAGCGGTTTGCATTTGTTTTCTACCCATACTTTGTTATCCAAGCTATTCACTTTGGGTATGAGTTTTGATGTCAACACTCATTCATCTGGAAATGTAAATGGTGATCCTTTACAGTGAGTAAAATAAATCTTTTCGTAGAGAAGATACTAACTTGAGTTTATGTTTCAATGAAACAAAAAATTTCAACCAGTGACAATTATTTTACTATATATAATGCATTCCAATATTTTCTTTCTTTTCTCTGAAATTATGTGTGTCTGTGTGTATATATATATATTTGCAACTACAAAAACAGTATGTGTATTATAGATATATACTGTTTATTGTATAATTATATATATTAAATATATATAGCATAATTAGATATATATGTATTATAGATACTATACTGTTTTTCTACTTGCACATCAGTCTGAAAAACAAAATTTGATTTGGGTAAGAAAAATAAGCCATGTAAGAAGCAGCTAGTTAAATTCAGTCAAGCAGTTGGTTTCTACTCACTTCAAGTTGCTTTAGCAATACTCAGATTTAAAAAAACCAGTTGAATAAGATCCCGTCTCTTTTCTTACTATGTATAATTTTGACAGGAAGTGTTAATTTTCAAAATATCATCTGGAGTGTATTGTGAATACTGTTATGAATGTTTTCAGATATTAAGACTTCTTTAGAGAATGGATAGCAGTTAAACTCTCTTATGCAAGGTTTGGATAGTTTTTAATCTGTCATTTCATCTACACGTTAAGTGGCTGCCATCTTGCTTAATGTGGCTGTCATCTTTTCACTTGTATACTTTGATCATGGGCCTTATCTTCTTTCAGATTGAAGATTTCTCTTAGTCTTGCTCTTCTGCCAGGTCCTTTGGAATAGTGAAGCTAATATTTCCCTCCTTATTCCTATGGGTTATTTGTAAATAGTATTAGTTTCATTAGAGGTTTTCTGGGATGATATTTTAATACTATTTACAATTTTACTGTACCCCCTTCAAACAAGGTCCCACAATGTAATGGTGAATCCGGACCTTGAAATGAAAACACTTGATCTTTGCACGAATTGACAGGATCCAGAAGACCTTAGATGGGGGTCAAAGGAAACATGCTGTGGAAGCGACCGTGGATAAATAAACAATGCCAAGAAATTAACATGCTTACTTCATGTAAGATACCGAAGCTCGTCATTTCCAGGAGGTGAAGTAACTGTGGGTTTGGAAGGTGTCAGTGGTCATTCTGGCAACCTGGAAGATTTTTGCAAGACTGATTTTTAAATACTATAAGGTACAGTCTTCAGTTCTCTCTTACAGTTGCTGTAACATTTTATTATAACTAGTAGAAATAAAAGACCTCTTTCTTCCAAATGGATAGAATCTTAGTTCTAGACAACATTTTGAAGAGAGTTCTCATGCTTCTGTGCCAAAGCATGAGCCCTTAATTGACCTTGGCTGTAGATGCCCACCAGTTCCACTGCAGGTGAAGGCAATGGACAGGGTGGTTAAGCCATTTATTGCTTGATCTGTGCAATGCCGGTACACCAGTATGACCTCTTCTGATGTGTTTATACAATCTTCAAGTGAAAAATTCATTTAAATTTTGGAGGAAAATAAAAGTTTGAATTGGATAAATTTTAGAAATGATTAAGTTAGGTCAAGGAGCTTTATGTGTATTATGATACAGCTGCAATTGTTTTATTCTTTACTGAATTGATAAAATCGACCAACTATTTTTGTATTATTATCAGCAAAGTCTTAGTGTTTCTTTTGATTGGTGATGTCTTGGTATGGGCCAAATTATTTCCATAGTTCATGACCACCTGAGATTTGCTACACATAACTTATTTACAATTGTTCACAGTCATCTATCTTTTTAAAGACATTTTTGTATCGTATCCAGGGCCCTCATAATCCATGTAAAATAAAACATAGAAGGATTGAACTATCTCACTGGCTTTCCAGGATATACTAATCCCAAATTACACTTTGCCAAAAACAAGTTTCTATTTCCGAGTAGCCAATTCCAAAATAAGTTCTTTAATCTGTTCCAAATACTTGTGATTTTCAGTGATGTGATTATTTCCATAAAAACCACTTATGATGTAATCTTATGTGAGTACTGGAATTTGGCTGAAGAAGCACATACAAATATCTGAGAGTCTAATTTGGCCCAGGACCAGCAACGCTCTTTGTTAGAAGAAAGCTGCATGGAGAGTGGAAATCATTACCAAAATCTTTTTCTTACTCTTCCAGGAGCCTTTAGCAAGAGAAAGTATAATCTTCATAGCTTTAGTTTTTTGTTTATTTTTTTCTTTCATTGTCATGTATGTCAAAATGAAATCACTGATTTAGAGTAACTTCTGAAAGCCATTCTATTATCAGCATAGTTTCTGCTTCCTAAATGCCAGTCATTGGGCATTTACCGTTGTTTAAAGATGGTTCAAAAAAATCACACCGAGATATACATGCTTGCAGGTAGACACTGTTGAAAATCTACAGAGAAAAATAAATCATGGATTCCCAGCATTTACTTTTAGGATTGAAAATCATGATTACAACAATAAACTTGAAGGAGTTAACACAATATAAGAAAATATTACAAAGCTAGAGATTTGTCACCATCTTTTAATCAGGCATTTGGTCTCTTTTCTTCAATCCTGTTTTCATGTGATTTAAATATATACATATACATTCCATCTCCTTCAGGACATCCATAACCTTTTTATCCAGCGAGGCATCCAACCGTAGTGAATTTGGTTGGAGGAGAAGAGAAACTGTGTTCCAGACTGGCGATGAAGTTGAGCAGCGTTCGCTAACCAAAAGAAAGCAAAATTGTGTGCCAAATGTTAAGGGGGCGTATTTATGACTAGCACAATGACTGTTACTCTGATAATGCCTTGGTTTCTTTATCCCTGAAGGAGCATATGTCACCAT